>NC_142179.1:3375000-3510000 GCF_026936395.1 Plectropomus leopardus
TCCCTGAAGCTCAAATCTGTCAATGTCTTTCCAACTTTACCCCAGTATCTTTTTTTCTCATGATTATGAGATCTTCTTCTTGTTGTTTTTTTTCATTCAGTGAATGCAATGAGCTTCCATACATGTTATTATTTTTTGGGTTATTCGTCTCAAGTCTCCTCTCGTGAATCTGGCTCATTTTTCCGTCTTGTTTTGTCCCAAACTGAGAACTGAGGCCACGTTAAGACGAGAACGGCTCTACTTAAAAGTCTTTCCTTTGCGTCAAAAAAGGAAAAAAGAAAAACACGTTCAAATGATAACACTGTGAAAAACGTCCTCGTTTACCCTGATCTGCAAAAACACCAATAAACACTTTAGTTTGCATGCATTTGTTAGCGATGTAACTTTGTGATGACACACCGTAGAAGATCACCACGCGCATGAGCGGAAACATTACCGTTCTCACTGGATCTGCGCATTGCCAGTTGCCACGGTGACAGAAGGGATGGCGTTTTCAAAAGATTACACCCTGGAACCCTGTTTCAAAAGTTTGCATTTTCATGCCCCCAAAACGCCGCTGTCATGTGAACAAAAGGTCAAACAGCAACAAAAGATGCGTCATGCAAAACGCCGTGTAAATGATCCCGAGTTCAACCAAAATAAAACCAAGAGCAAAACAAGCAGAGCTGAAAACTCGAGCCACAAGAGAAATGAAAAGATATGATTCAGCATAGAGATCCTTGGTTTTTAAAACTCGAGACTGAAGGTAAACAGGGTTTCGCCCTGAGGGTCCCGAGACAGACTCTGCTGGTGTAAGCAGAGTCAGCATCATCTTTTAAACACCTCTGAAACTTCTGCATCTTTTTATAGCAAATGAAACACTGGAAGAAAGTAGCAGTCGAAAGAAAGTACAAGTACATCTAACCAAGCCACGGAAACACGGAGTTAAAGATAGCACGACCGCGTCGCAGGGCAAAGATATTAAAAACAACGCCTCCGCGTTTAGAGTTTGTGTCAGGTAAGAATAATAAAAAGTTGCAGAAGCAGTGTTTCTTTCGGGTGTTGTTGTATTTTTGTATTTATGAACACTTTGTTTAAGATTCAGGTTAGTCTAAGTGCAGTTTGTGCATCATTTTAATTCACTTGTTTCATTATTTTTGCTTTTAATTATGTATATATATATATATATATATATATATATATATATACATAGTTAAAAGTTAATAATTTCTCCTTTTAAGCACTTTATAACTCTTTTAAAGCACAACACAACTCTTTCTTGTTTTTTTTTAAAAGGCAAATTTACTAAAATAGTAGTTTACATGCACCAGTCAACAAAAATCTAACAATAACTTTATTTATATAGCACCTTTAAAAACAATTGTTTACAAAGTGCTTTGACAGACAAAGCAAAGGGATGAACTCAAGGAATAATAAAATATATCATACCAAACATGCCAAACAGAGAAAGGTCTATGAAAGTCAAACCAAAAGACAAGAACAAAACGCTTACAAGAAAGGTCAACAAGAATAAAGCAAATAAAAGGATAAAAGTGATAAAACAGGCAGATCTAGAGAGGCAGGTGAAGTATAAAATGTAGACAACTTTAGAAAATATAAGAATAAATGCAATTAAATAAGATAAAAATAATATAAGAAATTATAAAAGAAGGCAACATCACATCGGTGAGGATAAAACAAAGATAAAAACAGATAAACATGAGATAGATGAAGCAAGTTCATCATTAAAAAATGAAAAAATGATGAAAATAAGACATCAGAAGGATAAGGAAAAGAAAAAAAAGGAGAAAGAGCAGCGAGAGTCACCTTTCTCAACTATCACAATTTGATATTCTTCTTTCACACTGTAATCTGTGCAGCTTTTCTCATTTACCTTAACAAATGGTTGTAATGGTCTTATTGTGTTTTTTTTCTTTCTCACACCGGTGTGTGTGATGAGCCTCGTTATCTGTCCCCCTCACCTGGCCGACACAGCTCCTCACCTGCAGAGCCCTGTTGTTCTGCCTCTCACTGATACTTATCTCCGCACGGACGGATAACTTTAAGGTCCCCGCCGCTGTGCCAGCCAGACAACCCAGACGCCATCAGATAAAACGCCACACGGTGTTGGTCTTTGTTCTGCTGATCTCGGCTCTGTTTGGACAAAGCTGCTGCGCTCAGCTCTGTGGGCGTACGGGTCTGTGGATGCCGCGTGCGAGCGTTTATCGAAAAAAAGAGTTTGAGAGTTAATAGATGAAGAGAGAGACAGAAGGAGAAGACAGAGAGGACAGATTGTGTTCAGCCATAATTTCTTTTCTGATGTTATTTCTCACAAAAGAATCATTACTTTGGTTTAATTGGTGCATTTTGACACCCCATTTCAGTATTTCTAGACGAGACATCCTCATTAAATCTTACTTTTAGGAATGTTTCTTTTGTGTAATTATACTTCAGTAATTACTCTCTTCTTCGTGTGATGCTTTTCTTTTGAATGTCTTCCCAGAAAGCTCCCATGGGCTTTGAATCCTCTCAA
Organism: Plectropomus leopardus; assembly: GCF_026936395.1. Classification (NCBI taxonomy): domain Eukaryota; kingdom Metazoa; phylum Chordata; class Actinopteri; order Perciformes; family Serranidae; genus Plectropomus; species Plectropomus leopardus. Next base: position 3,377,513 of record NC_142179.1, read on the forward strand.
AAGTTTTTTTTTTTTGAAGAAGTAAAAATAGATCAAAAAAGTTTTTTGAATAAATGGGAATCCAGGTTTGGTCTTCAAGTATTAAAACACGTCTGAAGATGAATCAGCCCTGTCTCTGTCTTCAATTTAACACTTCTGTCTTAGATTTAGGCTTTTGAACAATCACACAACGTCTTTTTCCTAAACATGCCCTCAGAAAAGTCCTTTTATATCCTACAGATGTCCTTCAATTTAATGTCCAACTTCACATGGTGACCATGTTGTAACAAAGTATTTTTCAAGCCCCATATAGTTTGTTTTTGCAGTTCAACAGTTAATCTGCGCTCTATAAATGAAAGCTTTCATTAAAATAATTCAAAGAAAACAAAATTTGTTAGCATGTTAGGTTCAGTGTCATATCACATTATGTGTGAACATGATGCAAGACATGGTTTGATACACAAAACCATCTGAGAAGCCACACACACATTTATGTCCGTAGCTGCCCGTGGCTCCTCGCAGGACGCTGAATAGAAACGCATAACTGAACGCCTGACAAGATGGATTTTTATGGGATCTTCTGATTTTATGATTCTGCCATGGTCTCATGATATCATGAGAATTTAGCTGCCACGCGATGTAAATTATATGTCGATCTAAATTCAGAAACTTGGGAAAAAAAACACAATTACAGTTTTTCCAAACACTTCCTTCTGCTGACGAAACAGAAGTAAAGATGTGGAAGCAACTTTTGACTTTCATGGTCGTGATTTGAGCGACTACAGGAAACACACTTAAACTTAGGGTCAAATTAATCACAGCAATCAAAGGAAACGTGCGGGAAACAAAAAATACAGCGACCCACTTCACTCTCTCTCCTATGTATCTGACATATGTGAAAGACAGATATTTGTATAGATTACAAATGTCACCGCCCAAATCCATGTGACTTAACTCTCCCAATAACTGTATTTATGAAACTAATAAATAATATCCCAAAACAAAAACAAAGAGCAATACCAACATATAAACCATCCCAAATCAATATTTATCTTACAAAATTCCCTCATTTCTAAATTAATTCATAGTTCCCACACTTCAAAGTTGTCTTGCCTTGCTGTTTTATGGTGTGACGATTTGTGGTTTAGTTTAGAGTTTGCTGTGAATCTGGGTTTGATATCTGAACAGGACTGACTTTGAAGGTGACTTGCAGTTATTCTGTGAACATTATGATGATGTTTAAATATAAACCTTTCTTCTCGTGTGTGTGTCCCTCCTGCAGGGTGCAGCTCAGACTGTCAGCGCTGCACGGCGGACCTCCAGACGGGCGTCGGCAGTGTTTGTCTGTGGTGTAAAGTGCCGAGGACCTGGCTGCTGGGCGATCACTGCGTCTCCCACTGTCCCCATGGACACTACGGCTGGCATGGAGCCTGCATCAGTGAGTCGCTCCCCTGCCGATAGATAGATGGATGGATAGATAGATAGATAGATAGATAGATAGATAGATAGATAGATTGTTTGTAGAGGTCGACCACTATTGTTTTTATTTGGGTCGATACCAATTATTAGTAGTTATTAAGACTGATAACCGATATTTATAACCGATATGCATTTTTTATAAAAATGAATATCTTTCTGTCAATATTTAGAATTTGGAATATAACAAACTTCAACACAAAATTTTGTTTAAATGCCTTTAACAAATGTTTAATCAAAACTGAGACTTTTAGCTCGCCGAAGCTCCCCGAGGTTTAACAAAGTAAATGTTCCTCCCATGCTGACACTTTATTTGCACTTTTTAATTAATTCATTTTATCAGCAATTATTAGAAAAAAAAATTATGTTGCAGTTAATCGTCACAATCCCAAATATCGGTCCCAATAATCAGCCAAGCAAAAATCTGTCGACCAATGCATAGATAGATAGACACTGAACATGTAAAACAAACAAACAGAAAAAGATCAAATTAAATGATATATAATTACGAATTATTATTATTCATTATTATTATTAAACTTAAATTGCAGTAACAAAAATGGATGACACCTGTACAAAAAACTCAATGAATACATTCAAATAAGCAACAAGAAATGTAACTTTCATGTTCAAAAAGGAGTAGGAGGAAGTATAAACGTATTATTTCCCACCCATTCTCAGCTAATCACTTAATTATTCATGAACTTCATCTCTAACATAAGACAATACAGTACAAAGCGAGGTCAAAGGTCAGGCAGGAGCTGTCCTGAATGTAAAACATGGGAAAATGATACCACCAAAGCGTGTATGTTTTATTCATCAATCAGACATCTTCATACTGAGGTCATATTTTTGACCTGCTCTGAAGTTTTTCCTGACCCCTCCTCAAAGAAGAATGACTGAAGTCAAAGCCAGTGTTTAAAGAAACATCCTGCGTTATGAATAACTCTTTACTGTGTCACGGGGTTACACTTTTTATTTTGCAGTGGAATTAATTTTCATCTCCTCCGGCTCTAGAAGGACATAAGAAAATCTGCTCAAAGATACACTTCCCTGATTCTGTTGTAATGCTCAATGGTGCGCCAAATCCCCAAATTTCCTCCCAGCTCACTGTCGATGCTTTAACGCTCAACTGCAAACTGTGTAGAGATTTAAAGCAATGACTGGGCAGATATTTGGGGATTTGGAGGAGGTTTGAGAAACCATGTGTTATTGTTTAAACAGTGTCTGGAAGTGATCGTTCAAAAATCTTCATGTTGGAGGGAGAAAAAGAGTTTCAGTGGATAATATGTCCTCATCACCCCCATTAGGATGATTATCATCCTCACCATCACTGACTTATCAGCATCATCTTCATCAGTGTCATCTTCATCCTTACTATCCTCAACGTGCCCGTTAGGTGTGTTTACATTTCAATACGCGCATGAAAAAACTATGGCAGAGTTCCCATGGGTCCTTTCACACTTTGAAACTAGGATGTGGGATTCTTGTGCTGCATTCAGAAGCCTTCACACATCTTTAAACCTTTGAAATCTGAGCAACTCGGCTTGATTTCTTTCAAAAACATGAGAAAATGGCTATCAGCAACTTGGAGAGAGATGTTGTGCAATTGCAAGAAATAAGTAGGTTTGGAAAACTTTAAAAAAAAAAAGGGAAAAATGTCAAAAAAAAATCTTATATATATGGATATTATATATCTTATATATTTTCAATTTTGTTTGGGATTATTATTATTTTTAAGCACTTTTTCAGGTCATTTTCTTGGGGCTGTTTTGTATTTTTTTTTTTTACAATTTATTATTATAATGTTATTTTCAAATTTTTGGGTAATTTTTATCTTAAGTTGCTGATTGCTCTTTTCCTGTGTTTTTGAGACAAATAAAGCCAGTTTGCCCAGGTTTAAAAGGGTTAAAAATCAAGGCCTTTCAATTTTCATCGTCCAGGTGGTTCACAGTAATTGCACATCCATTGTTTTTTTTGTCAAAGGTTTCCCTGGGACTCTTTCAGTTGCATCATCTCATTGCTTCCTCCTCTCCTGCCTTCTGACTGAAGAATCAGCATCTTCTTCTGCTTATTTTAATGAAGCAACTCACAATATCTGCATAACAGTAGTGGATGGAGAAGTGCATAAATTATCATTTTTATTGTGCCAAGTTTCTGAAAATGCAGTTAAAGTTGCACTACTTTTGGAGGAACACCTTACTACTGTCTTCAAATTGTCTCTTAACTATCATCTTCCTCATCCCCCTGGACCTCATCATTATTATCATCCCCTTTTTATCACCATCTTCATCATCACTCGTTCGTTCATTCGTTCAGCAGCTCGGCAGCTGTGTTCGCTGCCTCCACACTGAGCTGCTGTAAATCTGCACACATGTAAATAAAGAATGTGAACAGGACGCTTCAGGCGGTAAAAAGATTCAAACCTCTGGAGTCTCATTTAGCTGAGAAATATACACACACACACACACACACACACACACACGGACACATTGATAAATAAAGACACAAAAAAAGGAGAGATAGAATAGCACTTGTATATACAAACAAATCAAACACAAAAAAAAAAACATGCGCTCACATACAGGTGCTGATGATTGAGGCCTGATGATGAATTTTGCCGCGTCAGAGTGAAATTTAAAGTTTCCATCTTCTCAGCCACTTTTTTGTGTTTTTGAGGTGTTGATGATTACTATGCAGGGCTGGGTGTAAGAAGTGTGTAGGGTGGTGGGTGTGGGGAGTGTGAGCAGCAGAGCAATCTGAGAATGATTAGACCCTTGATAGTGATTAGTGAGACTTATGAATATGTATTTTTAAACTCAAGAATGTGGCTTTAATTAGGATTTTGCATGAAGGACTTGATATTTTAGCAGCTTTTACTGCTATAACTTATCCAAGAGTGTTAAGACTTTCATACTGTCACTACAGTGTCATGCTTATACTGTTTATCTCCTACGGGGTTTTCATTGTGTTGGACTTTCAGGGGTCAGTTGTTGTGTCGTACTGGTAGTTTAAGTTCCCAAACATGCTGAATTATTTTACTATGCACCTCATTCATTTGTTCTGAGCGGTATTTTTTAGTGTTGATTTATTAATTTGTTTTGTTTTGTTTGTTTTATCTCACATTTTTATTTCTCTGCGCTGGCGAAAGCCATGTCCGGAGGCATCGTCAGTTTGGATTGTCCATCCATCCTAATCTCGTGAACTCTGTGTCTCAAGAACATTTTGAGGGAATTTCTTCAAATTTGGTGCAAACATGCACTTGGCCTCAGCAATGAACAAAGGTCAAAGGTCAAGGTCACAGTGTCATCTGTCTCATTCTTGTGAACACAATATCTTAAAAAACATCTTGATGGAATTTCTTCAAATTGGCACAAACAAACTTCCACTTGGACTTAGGACTGGGCGATAAAACGATAACGATATCAATCGCGATATAACTTTCCCTCAATTGAAATATGAGATGTAGTCCATAGAACGTCGACAACGCATTCCAGCCATGTCTGCTCCGCTCTCATTGTCCGACAGTGTCTCCGAATATACGCTCGCTCTCATTTGCTGCCCCTCTCTTTGCTGGTGTCTCCGAATGTCCACTCAGCTCTCATTCTCTGCGGGTGTCTCAGCCGGTCTCTCCGCCAGTGTCTCCGTCGGTGTCTCCGCCGGTGTCTCCGTCGGTGTCTCCGTCGGTGTCTCCGTCAGTGTCTCCGCCGGTGTCCCCAAATGTGTGCTCTGCCCTCATTCTCTGCCAGTGTCTCAGATTGTCCGCTCCGCTCTCTGGACGCTGTGGAGTGCGCACATTCTCCAACAGAGTCGCTGTGCTCTGACGGAGAGCGCATGTGCTCCGACGGAGAGCGCACATTCTCAAACACAACCGCCATGCTGGAGAACGCACATTCTCCAACGGGAGCGCCCATTTTCGGACACGGCTGTTGTTCTGTGTTGTATTCCTTTAACCATATACTGTTTCCGTGATGCAGTTCCTTCATCATTTAAGTTTCATCTTGCGTTAATAAAATACATCTTTTTTCTACACAGAATGTCATCCATCATGTGATGCTTGCAGTGGGGCGGGGCCTCTCTCCTGTACTTCCTGCACCGCCGGCAGTGTTCTGTTGCCCTCGGGCCTCTGCGCTCCCAAATGTCCCCCCGGTTACTATGACAACGGTCATAGGACATGCCAGGGTAAGTGGGGTAACCGCCACCACATCCATCTCACCTTAAAGATAAGATGTTCAGTCAGGGATGTTTAATCTAGTAACACCTCTGAGATTACATCTGAGATTAGACGGTGTGGTAGGGATCCTTAATGATTTACAGTGGGTGGACAAAATAATGAAAACACTGTACAGTACAACAGTGGAGGAATGCAGCTAACTTTATACTTCAAAACCACTACATCGAGCATGGAAATATAGCTCTTTTCACTCTATTACTTTTGAAAAACACGTATCTCAACCATGTATCTCAACATCTGTAATATGCACATAAATGCATCAATAATAGTCATGATTTTCTTTTTTTTAAATCAGATATAAAATTAAAACACTGACAAGTAACATCTTACTGCACAATCAGTACTTTTACTTTTGTTATTTTAAATACATTTTGCTGATAACACTTATATTAAGTAAAGTTTTGAATATAGCACTTTTACTTGTAGCGTAACTTTATAACAACATGTTATTTGTACCTTTATTTATCATTTATTTGAAGTAAATGATCTGAGTGCTTCTTCCACCACTGTAGCACGATGGCTCTGTGCAAACATGTTCATCTCAACCGACGTCCTTTTGCATTTTAATGTTTGCAGTAATCGTGACTGACGTACCTGCAGATGAAGCAGAAACTCTGCATTGTTTGTACTTATATAAGCTTTCCCCATGTGGCCTTGAAAACATACAATAAGAGGACTGTCAGGCATTTTTTAAAGCTGACACACACAGCTGCCTGCTATCCAGAATAATTTGACTTTTTCAGAAGGTTTAGTAGCAGACAGTTTAGTTGCATACCTCTGCCAAGGCTGCTTAAAAAAACATGTAATATAACAATGGGATTCATATGCCACGATTGTTTTCATCCAAATACTGGTTGAGGAGAAAATTGTGTCATATTGTCATATTCATCAGTGCCCAAACTTGACTTATAAAGAAATTGTTTGAAAGGTTCCTGGACCTGCACACAAAATTAGCCATTTTTGCTTTTACCTGTCACCAGAATTTCTACTAAATTTTCTGAAAATATGTTGATTTTTTTTTTTTTTGAGAATTTGTAGGTAGACAAACAAAATCAAATCATCATCTGCATGTAATTGCAGTCTGCAGAGAAAACTCAGTGTCAGAAATCAAATCAAATCATATTTTGAGCATTTGTGGGTCCAACAAAGTCACATTCTACCTAACCCATCACTGAACTGAACTCTAATTATTCATTCATTCAAATTTGCACTTACAAATATGCATTAAGTAAAAATATTATATATATTATTTTTGGATTATTGTTAATACATTTATATTATTCTACACAGAACATAATAAATAATAATAATGATGATGATAATAATAATAATAAATAATCAATGCATAAAAAATCAATATATAAATGGATAAAAATCTTAAAATTAATACATACATAAATAAAAAAAAACAAAAGCAAACACACATCAATAATCCATATTTATATCACATCAAAGGGGTCTGTTAAATAAGTTTTTGTAATAATCTAAAAATCTGTTGCCTTTTTTGTTATTTGTTAGAGCAAGAGAGGGAAGCATGTGATATCAAATAAAATCAATCAAGAAAACATGGAAAGAGGGATGTGAACCTGAACGTCTTTGTTTATGGATAAAAAAAATTCAGATAATAAAAAACATTAACAACATAGTTAAAATATATTTCACTTGTAACATCATAATAACATTATATCTGAGTGATATCACAGTTATTGAAAACATGAGAACTTAAATTGGACCAAAAACTCATTATTATTATTATTAGTTTACACTGAAAAAATAAATGGATTAACGTTTCATCAGCCTGTCCACAGAAAAAACAAGAGTTTTCAACATCTGCATATCTGGAGTTTATAGAATTTACTGGATAGATTTTATGCAAAATTTTGAAATAAACTTCTTTGACTTTGTTAGGAATACAAAATTTATGAGGTAAAAGCCTAGTTATTTACCAGTTAATCCTTTCCAAATGTGAACTCCAGAAATATTTCCCTCTTGGGGTGATTTTATTTTTTATTTAGAAATATTTGACAAATATATATATTTGTACTTGTCAAATATAAATATGCTAACACCATTCAAAATCAGTGGAGATGGAACCAGTTAGATCTTTCTTTTATCAGTGATTTCTGATAAGATGGATTAAACCAGCAGGGATGGGTTTGACAACAGAGTCAGACTCCTTAAAAGGAATTGAAAAGTTTAGTCCAGTATCTGGCGGCAGCAGGTGTAATTACACCGTGTCACTGATCTTTTCCTCTCTGACCTCGTATCTAACCCGACCTCCATGTCTCCGCAGCGTGCGACAGCCAGTGCCTGACGTGCGACATGGCCGGGGTTTGTACGTCCTGCCGCGACCCGACCAAGGTGCTCCTGTTCGGGGAGTGCCAATACGACAGCTGCGCCCATCAGTACTACCTCAACACCACGACCCGGGTCTGCAGAGGTACGCCGCTCAGCACACACACAGGGGCACGGGGAGGACGAGGGGGAGACGCGGGATTAATAATGAGCATATGTAGTGCACATTTTATGATATTCATAAATTACTCTCCACCCGTATTGCATGTAGTGCAGTGTGCTACATCGAGTTTATGGGGTCCATTGATCAAGTAATAAACTGTGGGACCAGATATGCAAATCTTAAACATCTTGTGTGCATTTTTTTTACTTAGTATTAAATCTTCTAGGGTGCAGAGAAGTTGATGGATGAGTCTCAGAGGATGAACATCCACACTGACTAACTTGTCCTTTTTTTTTCATTCTGCACGCAATAACTCTGTTCGTATATTTAATTACGCACAAACCAGCCCAGACCGCATCCTGTCGGGCTGAATCTCACTCCGTTTTTATTGCCAAATCACAAATAAGATGTGTGAAAATATGTTTTCCCCTTTGTGCTCATCTCAAAGAGTAATGGCTGGATGGGATTTAGGTTCCGAATATTAAAATTTGAACAGCTCAACTGTGCTGTTACGCTGGCTTAACACAGATATCCACTTTGATCCACAGAAAAGCCATTTCATGTGAAGCTTACTACTTCCAACAAACCTCACCTCGCACACTTTCCTCTATCAGCGATTTGGTTCAATATAATGAGATTTTTACAGGTATCAGGGGCCCAAAGGAACCGGCCCCTGAGGTGGAACCACCTCCTCCCATGTCTAACACGGGATTAGAAACTAAGCGAACCGCTAGTGGCAAAATACACAGTTTGATTTTCTGCGAAGCAGCTAGCAGTGCCTCCCGCCTCGACAGGTGGTTTCAGCCATGACGCAATGTTTATCCCCCCAGCTAGCCGCAGACGCTACCTGGATAATCCACTGAACCTTGGATGAACCTGGAGCGTTAGAAAGCAGCACCGCTCGCTGCGCTCTGAAAACTGACAGAGCTTTGAGGAACCTCTGGGAGACTTTCAGCCACGAGGGAAAGTTACCGGAGAGAATCTTTTACTGTATAAACCTGTCACAGCTTCTACCAACAACCTACATTCATCCGAATTTATCAATGATCTTCTTCTCAGGAGGAACCCCCAATTTTACCTCTGGGCTCCCTTTGGATCCTCGGGAAAACCCTGTCAGTGTCGTGTTAGCTTTTTACCGTCAAGCACTGCCACTACCTCTGATGTAGGCTTTAAAATCACTTACGAAAAATATGTAATAACTTTGAAAAGATTTAAAGTGAGGTTGTTTACCAGCAGGAGAGAGATCAGAAATAATCTCCTCTTCAGGATTTCACAAATAAAACATTTGAGGATATTTTGGGGTGAATATGATAATATTGAACACATCACAGTAAAATCTAAGGCCAGGTTTAGATGAGAACAGCCCTGCTAAAAACGGAAAAGTCTTTCTTTTGGGTTTAAAAAAAAAATCTGCATTCATATGATAACACTGTGAAAACAATGATCATGTACACAGATCCAAAAAAAAACAAACAAAAATTCGGGAGTATGCATGCCAGGCCTGCAGTTAGCAGTGAAACTGTAATGACACACCATAGCAGAGCACAAGCATGCGTGACGTGCGGCCGTGACGTCACCAGTCTGACAGGATCCGCGCGTTCACAGTTTACACGGCGGCAGAAGGAGCGCTGTTTTCAAAACCGTTGCCGTGTAAAGAGAAGACCAAATTACAACAAAAGATTGACGTTTTGTGTAAGAACCGTTGACGTGTAAACGACCCTTTAGTGTCAGTCGTAGTTTTCTTTTTCCCCAATATGACTCAGAGACTGCAGAGTTCACCAACAGTCCAAGTTAGTTTATCGAATAAAACAAAAACTGAACAAAAAATTATAAAGAAAAAAGACGCTTATTGTCAGCAGCCACAGTGGCGTGACTCTACAGATACCACTGAGTCAGTTTCTCCACCTCTTTGCAAAATATCTCAATAACTTATGGATTGATTGCATTTTTGCACAGAAATTCATGGTTACCAGGCAACGTATCCTAATGAAGTGGTTCCCAATTTGTGGGTCGAGATCCAAAACAAACTATTGAAGTAAGAGTTTTTTAAGAAAACAATAATAATACAGTGGACGTATTCAGCACTTTTCTAGATACTCAAAGACACTTTACGAAGAAAACAACAAAACAAAGAAAACAAAACAAAGATGAAATGATCCATAAGAAGGAGAACGCTGCAGAGAGTGAGTTTTTTTCCAGCGCAGCAGCTTTTTGAGTTCTCTGTTCTTGGCATAATTTGGCTGGTGAACATGCTGTGCCTTTGCAGCATTTTTGTCTCCAGTCTTGAAGCAATCATTTGCATTTTTTTGTTTGCAGTGCTATTTATCTACTAGGTTTAAAACAGTTGCACTTTATTCTAGAAATATATTTTACTTCATTGTGTTCTAACCCCACATGTTGATTACATTTTGTAATAAAATTGAATATGTGGTCATTTATCTTACATGTGGACCTTAAACTAATGACGAAGGAGAAGCAGGTGGACAGTTTTTGGACTTGAGTGAAATTACTTTAAAACTATCAAACAGATTGCCATGACACTCGCTGTAAACATTCATGTTCTCCACAGATCGAATGATAATATTTTTTTGATATCATAAAATATTGACATGTAACTCATGTTTTATGAGCTACCAGAGTCATTCACTGAGGGCGGTTTATTAATGTACTTCACCAAAGGTTAAAAACAAACCTTTATCCATCTTAGATCTGCATTTATTTACATCGAGCATCGATGAAAACGTTGAGCCTGGCAGCTGACTCTTTGACTCGTCAGTGTTATGATAAAACCTTTTTCATTAAAACTGAACACTCTGTATAATAGAAAGGCCCTCTGGTTTTCAGTGTAATGAAAAAATGCTGCAGTGCGTCATCTCTTCTTTGTAAAAATCTGTGTTCTCCTTTACTTTTAAAACAAACCTCAAAGCTCATCACAAACACAGGGAGTTTTATTTGTCCTAATTGTGTTTAATTCTTTTGTCAATATTAATGGCACACAGCACAAACACAACAGATGTGCAGGTGATAAGAGAGAACGGGGAATTTAAAAAAAACACAAACGGGTTTAGAATAAATCCCTTGCTGAAAAGAGTTTATTAATCTCCTTTTCTCTCTCTCTCTCTTCTGTTCTGCTCTCACCTTTTGCTCTCACTTTTAATCCCAACGTCCCTGCACACAAACACACAAACCCCCTCTCCTCTGCCGCCCTCACTTCCTGCTCACAGAGTGCGACTGGAGCTGTAACGCCTGCAAAGGTCCCCTGCGGACAGACTGCCTGCTGTGCATGGACGGATACGTGCTGCAGGACGGAGTGTGCACTGAGGGCTGCTCCCCTGGCTCCTATCAGGACGGAGACAAATGTCTCGGTCAGTCCACCGAAAAGCAGATAAGCTGACTCGCATCACACCAAAGAATGATGAATGTGTGCAGCTGCAGTAGATCTGATTAAACTTTATTCTCATTGAGTTCAGGTACTGAGACAACAGAATGCAGTTTTGCATCAAACCAAAAGTGCAAATAAAGCATAGCTGCATGTATTTATCCTTCTTTTGCTCTGTTTTTCCATCATCTTTGTTCATCAGTGAGTAGTTAAAATTGTTCAGAGATTTTTTCTTTATCATCTATTTCTTATTAAAACAGTTAATCAACAGCAGGGGACCCGAAAGGTTCTTTGAGACCCTTTTGCAAGTCTGAACTCTGATTAATTTTCATGATCTTTTCAGGTCAAATTCTCCTTGTGAGGAACATTAAAGTTCTTTATAGCTCTTATTTAATTTGATGATGATGATTATAATATGATGGTTCACATAATATATATATAACACATGCAAAATATTCTTCTAAATTACAAATCGTCATAATTAAAATATAAAAATAATTCATAAAAAGCTTAGAATGAAGTTTATGTGCATTTCAGTTTGAAAATATTTTAAATAAAACATGTATATGTCCAAGCCCAGGGATCCCACGGTCATGGAAAACCTGGTAAAGTTATGGAGTTTCACAATCACTTTTTTCCAGGCCTGGAAAAGTCACAAACTTAGTTAAAATCATTTAAATTTTTGGAAAAGCCACAGATTTTTGCTGTGTTTAATGAAATTGTTACAATAATACTCCATGAGTAACCCCCATCATAACAGAACATTTATTTTCTGGAGCTGACGACGTAACGCAGCTGCAAGTGTTAATATGTGAAGTTTTATTTACCATCACGTATGTTTCAGAATTTTCCCCCTGGGTTTTGTCTCCCTTCCTGTGTGCCAGCTATCTGAAATTATGTCTCTCTAGAGTTTGAATCTGATATGTTTTATAAAACGCGAGGTAAGAATTTTTATTGGAGGTCCTTGAAAGTTCAGAGTAAAGTTTGCAAATTTCGTCTATTAAAATGTGTGGGAGCTCTGTAGGTCGTTCCCTTTGAAGCCTCTTCTTGTCACTTCGGTTTGATCTTTGTGTTTCATGCTGTCAGTGTGTTTCTGCCTCTCAGGCTGTGATGATCACTGTATGGACTGTCGGGGTCCTGGACAGTGCCAGCAGTGCCAGCCTCCCTACGCCACCCTGCAGGGTCAGTGTGTGCTAGAATGTGGCCGAAACTACTTCCTGGACGCCTCCTCCCAAATCTGCAAACGTAAGACTTTTTTAAATGCAGTCCTTTTTTAAAAAAACCTCTCACATTTTAACCCATTTAAGGAAACATTATTTCAAAAGAGTGTATCTGTGCAAGGTCAGAATATCACCTTAGATTAAAACTGAGAAGAGGGAAAAAAAGATAGGAAGCCTCAAAGCATTTTTCGAGGAAATGAAGGTTATAGCAACATAGTGTCCAAAATATTAAGAATTTCTTTTGACAGGAAACGTGAGAATGGAAGTATGAAGCTCACAAGTAAAGTGCAAATATCAGGTTTTGTGTTTCAAACTGAGATGATGAAGGCGTTTTAAGCTTAGCCAAACCCACACAAAAACAATGTAAAAGGTGTATGAGCATTCAAAAGATTCCTTTTAATACTAAATCACTCATCTACATCTTTAGCCTGCTCGTCCGACTGTGTGCTGTGTGACGGGGTCGGACGCTGCAGAGCTTGTCGTGACCAAACCTACCTCATGGAAGGATACTGCACGCCTGACTGTGGACACGGTTTCTACGCCGACCAGAAGACCAGGACCTGCCACGGTAATGACACGATGTCTGCTTTATGTTTGAAGCGAAAAAACTGATATCATCCAGTAACACGACTCATTTCTCACAGTAAAAACAGCTTTTGCTTAAGTAACCAACACTTACACAAGAGTTTTTTAAACACTGTTAGTCGTCCTCGAGGCTCAACCTGGTTAAAAACATTACTCACTGAAAGCATAACTCAGATCAAATATTCAGAATTAAAATATTGATTTATATGACTCGTCATTAAATGTCTCTATGGATCTCTGCACTAATTATTTAGCTTCAAGCTCTTTACTCTGACAGTGTGCGTTTCCTGTGTTGCAGGTCTGTACCAGTAATAGGTCACATGCAGTGGGCAGGTTTTTAGTAAAAGATAAAATAAAACAAAAAACAAAAACTGGGTCTAGAGAAGAGTTCGTATGTCTCCATGTCGATGATTACCACGAGGCTTTATGTCTTTGGGTTGTTCATCTGTCGGTCCCGATCCAGTTAAACGTGATATCTCAAGAACACCTGGAAGGAATTTTGGCAAAAAATGTTCATTCAGACTCAATGATGAACCCATTTGATTTTTGTGGTCATAGGTCAAAGATCAAGGTCTTTGTAACCTTGTCTGTGTCATTCTCGTGATATCTCAAGAACACCTGGAGGGAATTTCTTCAAATCTGGCACAAACGGCCACTTGGACTCAAAGATGAACCAATTCGATTTTAGTGGTCAAAGGTGAAAGTGACCGTAACCTTGTGTCGGTCTCTCCATGAAGAGGATATCCCAAGAAGGAAGAGAGCGAATTTCTACAAATTCAGCACAAATATCCTCTTGGACTCAAAAATGATTTGATTAGAATTTGGTGGTCACAGGTCAAGGTCATGGTGACCTCAGTGTTTTTCTTACACAAATTCTGACAAAATTTCACACAAATCAGTTTCACACAATCTAATAGAATCAAATGATAAAGTGATAGCATCGAATGTCAAAGATCAACTCACAAGGCTCAAGGTAGATTTATCCGGTTTAAAATTTAAATCCTGCTACATCTTCTGGAGTCGAAGGAGGAGTTGGACACTACGGCATCATAATGTTCTGGAAAAACAATTTTCTGGACATCAGTCGAGGTCATATCTCAGGGACAGAAGGGAGACATTTGGTCAGATACTGAATTATTGACACTTATTTTGAAACTGCACTGATTGTAGTGATCTTCTGCTGCCGGAGTGAAAATGTGTTTGAAGCATCTTTGTTTTCACAGATGTAATTTTAACTAAAAGCCATGAGGCGGTAATTGTAGTTCCAAAGCAAAATGCTGCATGGTTTATACTGTGCAAAGTTGCATGAAACACCCAATTAATGTTAATATCCGACTCATAGTCTGACTCATTCAACAGAAGTCCAAATACCACCGCGCTGAGGCCGTTTTTTATTGCAAATGAAATCAAGAAAGCCACATAAATAATGGAAGTTAACCTTAAGACGTCACATAAAAACAAACCCACATGGCTGGTTGCTAGGCAACAGGCTGGTTACACAGTGGCAGAGGCATACCGTGATAAAGCTAACAGAGAAATCCCCTCAGCCTGACGCTGTGCGAGGTGAAGTTGTTAAATGTTAATGACGCTCCAAAGCTACAGCTCATAATATGTGTTCGCTGTTCCCACCATCTAATTAATTTAACTGCAACAAATACACGATTGTTGCTAATTCACAATTTATTTAGAACATGTCGTCTGCATTAATCTACTGTTCCCGAAATTGAAACTGCAACAGTCTTCTGTGTTGGTTCCTGGCTGAAATCCACAAGTAGAGTACAAATATCCAGTTTTGTGTTTCAAACTGAGATGAAGGCGTTTTAAATGGAGACGAATTTATCCTGATGGGCAGGAGCCTCTTCTGCTACACAGAGGTGAGGGAGTTACTGCTCTCTCAGGTCTGACAGGCTAATTAACAAGCTGTCAATCACACATATAAATAGCAACTCCAGGGGGGTGAGCTGTATTTCGTATGTGGTATCTTTCCCAATGTGTGACAGAAAAATATGTGCAGCTTTTTTAGAATGGGCAGCTACAGCAGATCAGATTAGATCTGATTTAATTTCATTGCACACAGGCACTGAGACAATTCAACTAAAGCACAAGAAATTTTTGCACCAGAAAAGGATAAGCACTCAATGAGGATCCTAGGGTCACTGACCAGCAATTATGACTTAAATATGAATGCCAGAGAGCAGTAATAGAAAAATAAAGAAAAAAAATGCAGTTGAGTATCTAACCAGAAGTGCCGCATGTGTTTGACTTTGGAAATTCTTGTGAAAACTTAAAGCCACAGTAAGGACATACTAAGGAGTTATTCTTAACATGTCAAACTTCATCTGAGTTTTCCAGTGAATGGTTACCAATAAAATCCTAATTAGCCTTTTAAAGCTGCAAAAAGTGTGTTTTTGTGGGCCACATTCAGAATATCTCCACACAACAAGCTGACAAACAGATCTTACGCCTTGCAAAAAGCAGCGCACAGCAACTGTCATTATTAGTTTGGGACTGACGCAGTTTTCGTCCTTTCTTCTGGCGTTTTCGATGTATTATGCTATTCTAAGGAAGCAGAAAGTGATTGTGCTATTGACCAACAGTCTGAGTCCCCATTAACAGAGACACTGTGTTCATTTACACAGGGAGCAGCTTAACGTCACTGGTTAATTCAGACCCTTAAAGTTCTTTGCAGATGATGTGGTTCTGTTGGTCCTATCACATCGTGACCTCCTGCGTGCACCGGGGCGGTTTGAGCTGAAGTGTGAAATGTCAAGGTGATAATCAGTAGCCGCTTTTACACATCAACGGCACTTCAGTGCCTAAATGAAGTCCCCACTTTATACTAACCCTGCACTTTTACACAGAAGCAAAGACGGCGGCATCATTACGCTCTAGTGTGTGAGTATACATGACATAAACGTCGTGGCATCCGTGATGTTTGACTCATGAGCGGCCGCCCCTGGAAAAACGTGTGCGTACGAGGCATCAGCAGTCAGCAAAAATGAGTTTGAAAATTACTTTTCCTTACTTTGTGCCAAGATTATGGACCATTTTACCATCAAAAGTGGACCTGAAAATACCTTAAATGCCTCTTGCGCCACCATGTGCCACAGATCATTTAGATCGAGCCCAGAAACGGAAAACATTTTTAGCAAATGCATGATTACAAACAGTTGCCCACTCAGGCGTTCAGCAGATACAGCATTATGCATTTATTAAGAGAGATTCAGCTGTTGAAGGCCACTAAAGAGACAATCCTGCAACAATATTTCAGTCCTGTGGCCTCACTTTAACCCTTTAAAACCTGGGTTAATTGGCCTGGATTCTTTCAAATACATGGACAGAAGGCAATGAGCAACTCAAGAAGAAATTACCCAGAAATAAGAAAGAAATTAGTAAAAGGTACAAGAAAATTACCTTTAAAACTCTAAAAAATCAGAAAACAAAACAAAAAACAAACAGAAAAGTCAGAAAAAACAAAAAAATACAAAAAACCCTACAACAAATAGCAAGGAAATTACCTGAAAAATATGCAGTAAAATACTTATATATTATTTGTATTTAATTGTGATAATTCCAAATCCAGTCTTGACATTTTACTAGTAGTTTATAAGAGTTTATAAAGTTTATAAAATCATAATAATTTTCTAAATCTAAAAATTCTTTCAGTTTGCGGGACATTTCCTGCTAAGTTGCTCATTGCCTTTTTCCTCTTTTTTTTGAAAGAAATCAAACCAATTTTCTCAGGGTTCACAAGTTTAAAAACGTGCGAAAGGCGTTTGAATGCAGCTTAAGAAAAGTGATGTCGATCCAGGTTTTAAAGGGTTTTTAGCGATCGGCTGAAGTCAGGTTCTGCCGTCCTCTTAGCCGTCAGAATTTGGAAGAATAGACTGTCACATTAACGGGCTGACACTAGAAGTTTGCCGTTATTAAAATACTAATTGGTTCTCCAGAGTTACACTGAAAAGGGCATTGTCTGCAGAGTCAGGTCATTAGAGAAGTACTTTTATTTTTTGGCTTTTATGTTGAAACAGTGCCCGTCAACCTGCAGGCGGAGACGCCCGGGGCCTTCACGATCACACTGTGGCTGTGAGATGATTTATGAAATTTGACAAAGCCTAATTATAATAGAGAAATATATTATCATGCAGCCTTTGTGATAAATGCTTTCTTCTTGTGAAATAATGAACATTTTTTTGCCTCTAGGCTTTAACTAATCCACGAGTTAATCAAGCGATATAGCCTGGAACGAAATTACTTTTTTTGTTGTTTTCTTTTTTCTTTTCTTTTTTGCCAACCAAGAAAAAAAAAGTTGAGAAAGTAGTAATTTATAGGCGTATTCTCCTTTAATTACGTGGCCGAAAGTTTGAGATTTTAGAGTGCCTATTGGCATCATTAGAGGAGACATAATGAGATTACAATGTGGCCTCTCGAAAGAGCTGATCTTTAAAAAGTTCCCCGACAAAGTCAGTTCCAATTAAAGCCAACTTCTAAAATGCCACGCCAGGACCGAGATGCCTCGCTCGTATTTCACCAGCCGTTTTACACACTCACGCATGCACGCATGCATGCACACACACACACACACACACACACACACACACAGAGTTTTTATTTCATAACCTGCTCTCATCTCTACACCCACTCACAGTCTGATCCAGCCGCGAGTTTAATTAGATACATTTACGGCTTAAAATGCATTACATTGTATAACAGTAATTAGACACTATTTTTTCACTGTGTTATTAAAGGTTTTTTTCTTTTTTAGCTTTTAATAATTGTTTTTACAAATTAGTTACGAGACCTGTCAGTTATTTTCTGTAATACTTTTGTTTAATAATTTTACATTTTTTTTATTTTATTTTACAGTTTTTCTTAATACATTCAGATTTTTTTTTAAATCGCATCTACTGAATATCAGACATAAGGCAAAAGCATTAGTTTATGAGTGTGCTTTTGAACTGGAACTTTTAAAGTGTGACTTTTGGGTATAAGCTGCTTTTAACCTGAAACCTCAGAATTTTTTGTTCAATTTCCTGCTTTTCTTTGGTATATTTCCACTTTGATTTTATGCTGTAATGGTCATATTATTGACCCTTCATAACAGCTGTTAGCTTTTATCTTGTTTATGATTTTGCGTATCACACTGATCTCCCCACAGAATTTATTAGTGTTAAATCCTGCGAGTGATTCACCCCACAGATGAAAAATGTGAACGTTTTTCACAAATTTTCAACTTCGGTTTGGCTTTGATGCTGGCTGCAAAGACCATTAATTAACTTTTGTTTCTCTTTGTGTGCCCTCAGTGAACAGCCACCCTCCTGCCCTCCACGTCAACGGTTCCCTGCTGGTTCCCCTCGGCGGCATTACCCCGCTGCCCCTCACGCTGCTGCAGGTGAAGGACCCCGACAGCCCGTCTGAGCGGTTCATCTTCCAGCTCGCTCAGGGCCCGAGTAACGGACAGCTGGTCCTGTTCAGAGGGGAGAACAGAGAGGAGAGGGGAGGCCGAGGGAAGGCGGGCCGAGAACTGACCCGAAACGACGCCTTCACCTGGGCGGAGCTGAGAGCCGGCCGGGTCCGCTTCAGACACCAGAAAGACAAAGCCAGGTCAGTAGATTCAGTTCAGTTTAATTCAGTTCTGTTCACTGAATTTAGAAAACCCTAAATCACGTTTTTACAAAAACAGACACCCTCTGTTCTTGGACCCTCACAGCAGAAAAGGAAAAACACCTGAAAGAACACTTTAATGGGGAATAAATGAAATCTGGTGTGATCTCATTTGATTCTAAGAAGCCTTTCACAAGCTATTTGACCTTTTCAGAAATTGGTTTGATTTCTTTTAAAAACATGAGCAAAAAAGGAAATTTCTGACTTTGCAAGAAATGTCCCATAAATTGCTAGAAATTTTACCTAAAAATTTGGGTTTTTTTTAAAGGAAATATGTTCAGACAGAAAACCATCTTTATAATCATAATTATTTAATATTTACAATTATGTAACAGAACAAATGTGTGACAAAATCTATTAAATAAATACACTTTTTATCGACCATTTTCTCTTAGGTAAGTTTTTGTAAAGTTTTTACTAATATCTTGCTATTTTTTGGGCCATATCTTGTGAAATTGCTCTCTGCCTTCTCCCTATATTTTTGAAAAAATCGTGCTCAGGTTTCAAAGGGTTAAGGAGACGCAGAAGGGAAAGAATCTACGTAGAAGCATCATAAATGGTTAAAAAAAATAGCTGGTGGTCACGGTGATGTTTGTTGTTAGATAACTGGACCACCTCATGACACCAACAGATTTTTCCATGAGTTACAGTAAAAAATGTAAAAGCTAAAAAAATCTAAAGCCTCACTGGTAAATGTCAGTTCTCCATATCTGTCTCAGACTTGCCATTTTGCACTGACATTCAGCAGTGACACAGGAAAAAAAATTCCATAATGCAACAGACAGAAAGAAGTTTTACACCCACGGGTGCAGAAAAGTAATACAGCCACAAACTAAAGTAAAAAGCCATAAAGTCACAAACTTTATTTTGCTTGTTGTATTTTCTTTTATTTCTGATATTATTTTAAAGTTTAATTCAGTTAGATGTGACTGTTGTATAATGCAACAATAATTACTGATAGTCTGAAAACTGAATAAACAAGATCCTCGCATTGATCCACAAATAAATTTTACAATTAACACTCTTGTTTCTAAGACCACTATGAAATTTCACACCATGTTGGTCATCATAGCCTCACATCTACCTGAATTTAATTAAAAATACAGAGCTCCAGGCCAGACTTGTTAGAAAAAACATGATGCACAATTATTCAAGGTTTTGGATGATCACTGGCAGGAATGAACGTCCTAAGGGAGACGTTTGTGAAGAGAGAAGTTATAATTGATCTTTGATTTTTCATGGAACTGTAGCCATCCTCCCGAGCACGCATGTTCATTTACAGAATAATTAATCACAGCAGCATCTTTGATGTGCAATAAACACAGAGGTTTCTGTAGTAATTTTGCCATAATCTGATGCTGGCTGCACAAAATGTAAGCAGCCTATCTGCAGTACATATTTGTGGCTTGACAGTGCGCCAAATCACTTCAGTTAGAGACTGCAGATCTTACAGATACCTGCTGCCTGCAGGTGTCTGTCAGGAGGCACCTGTGTAAAGGTAAAGGTTGTCTGTGGTCAAGTCAGTTTTGCTTATACAGCCCAATATCACAAATTACACATTTGCCTCAAAGGGCTTTATGATCTGCAGAGCATATAACACCCTCCGTCCTCAGACCCTCACTTCAAAAAACAAAAACTGGAAGAAACCTCAGAAAGAGCAGCTGACGTGGTGAAATATAAATAAATAAATATCCTGTGTATCATTCTTGGCACCAAAATTGAAGAGCGCTGCTGGATTGGCACCACCGCATGCTCTGCAGCACCTCTTCTCCCACTGTGGTGTACAGAGAGTCACCAAGATACCAAACCGCTGCGGGCGAGAGAATAACCTCGGTGTGCCCCAGGTACCAGCGTGCCGCTGAAGCACCGCACTCTGCGCCAGCACAAAACTACAGCACATTCTGGTTTTTACTTTCTAAAGTTGATAAATTGTCAGTTTTAACACGTCTGTTTTAATATAAAACTTTTTTTAAAGTAAAGCAGCTTGTCTTCCTCTTCGCCACCCATGAAGCATCCTGACATTTCATCTTTTGCTGCTCTTGTTTTTGGCCCAGCCGCCTGCCGTCTTTGATTTATGCAGCTTTCCTGTGTGGAAAGTTCATTCCCATTAACCTGCACACGGACTGGAGATGCATTACATATACACTTCTCCGTTAATGTGGCCAAATTTGCATATGCATTTGTTCAGCTTTTTTTTCCCACCTATATTTGACGGTGAGATTTCCCGAGTGTGATCTTCTGTGCAGAGATCAAAGAGGCTGCTAATATGGTGAGAGCAAATTTTTCCGCCTCTTTAGGTCTCAGCCTGGAGCCAGATCTCCTCTCTACAGCTGCTCTGCTGCGGCCTTTTCCTGCAACAAGTCTGCTGCATTTTGGGTCCGAGCCCAATGTCCATTCGGCCAATCAGATTCGACATGTTTTACACATTATGTAATCCTGACTCAGCTGCTCTGGCCCCAAACTGGAGGCGTGCCAGTGAATTAGCAAAATATGGTCCACTGCCCAGATTTGAGCCATTAGATTAATGGAGACAATAAAACATGAAGCCCTAAATAGGATTTAATCTGCATATTATGGTCATATTTGTCAAATTATGTGGAGTGGCAGATAATGGCTGCAGACGGAGCCACACAGAGCTCCCAGGTTTGACTCCCCTTAAGAGTCGACACAGAAAAACATGTTGCGACCAAATATCCCATTCACACACTACAAGTCCCCGCAGATAAAAAACACAGCGAGAAATAAAACCGTGAAATGCAGCAGAACATGTCAAGTGTCAAGACACAACACAAGCTAAGTTTTATCTCTCAAGTGGTGTAATTTACTATTGAGAAGTATTTATACACAAACACACGGATCAAAAGCCTCTTTTGTCTCAAGGCTGCATAAAAAAAACATCTTTCATCTGTAATGAATCCACCAAATATACCAGTCACATTTATAACCTGCGCATAAAAGAGATTTAGAGGCACCATGTCAGAAATATATCCCTTATGTTACTTTAATAAGCTGCCTGATACATCTTTAATGGGCCACCGTTTTTCTAACCATAACAAATGCTGTGACAAATCTCACTTCTGACGCCAGAAATTGTAATTCAAAAAGAGTTTTATCATTGCTGAAAGACACTGGGAGAGTGTCTTATGTGAGGGATGAATTTTAAATGAGGAGCAGTCGCAGTAAGCTGGCCAAGTTTTTCCACAGAGACGCTGCCTTGCTCAAGTGTTGCACAGTAAATATACAGATGGGTGACGAAGGAAGAGAAACATGAAGTGTTTCTGAACAGCTGGGGCCACAACAAGCCGCCAGAGCAGCTTCAGTGCTTCTTGTTATACGTCCTCCAAGTCCCTGAATGAATGAACACCATTCTTCCAAAACATTGTAGCTCAGTAAGCTGCGGCATCAGCAGCCATTATTATTTTATCTGTAACAGCACGCATGCAAATTTAAGGTAAGATAAGATAAAATAATCCTTTATTAGTCCCACAGAAGGGAAACATATGCAACATTTTTTTTTTTTACCGTTTTTTAAAATTTACACAACATGCAGGTACAAATAAACAATAACAGGGCAATGAAAGACAGGTTAAATAAACAACAACAACAACAACAACAGGACATAATAACTGAAATACATAACTGACATTTTCTTAACAAATAAAATTGATAAATGAATGTATGCATCATGTGATACAGTCCTACTATTATGACAAAGGTAGTAACAGATACAGAGAAGTAACGACAAAAAGAACACCTGCACCTACAAGAAACTAAAAACATCAACATTCTCACACGATCGAAACATCGCCAGTCTACGTGGTGACAGAAGAGTTCGCTTTTTCAAAAAATTACAGTCTGGAACCTGGTTTCAAATGTTCGCATTGTCTGGCCCCCAAAAACACCGTTATCATGTGCATGAAAGGCCAAAGGCATCTGAAAGCAGCACTAGGAAAGTGATGTTGTCCGGGTCTCAAAGGGTTAATGTAGAGGAAAAACCATCATCAGTTAAAAATGTAGTGAAAAAAGTGAAAATGTATCGTAGCTCGGAGATTGATGTGATTTATTTTTCTTCACACGACATCATCAGTGTAATGTATGTGTTTAAAATGTTTATATTAAATGAAAAAGCAGCAGGATTTACAGGAAATATACCGCCGATTCTGCAAAGCTCAAGTTTTTTCTTCATTTATTATAATGAATGATATGGTGATGTTTAGATTTTTGCAGATGATACACCTCTATGAAACACAGCCAAAATTCCCTCCCAATCGTCACTAAACCAACAACCTGCTCAGTCATTTGGCCTTCAGCCGCAGTTGGCCGTGTCCCAGCCCCAGCCCCAGAGGCTTGTGGGTAATAAGGCTTGTCTTTGATGATGCTGAGGCAGCGCGGCGAGCGGAGACACTGTTGATGATAACTGTGTCTGTGTGTGAGCAGGTGGGCCGGTGTGTGTGTGTGTGTGTGTGTGTGTGTGTGTGTGTGAGAGGTTACCGTCTGCCGCTCACCTCCATTGCACCGAGGTGATTAGGTCTAATGACTACACACTCGCTGAGCCTCCCAGGACTCATTTTCCCAGAAACCTCCTGGGCTGACTGAAGGTGTTTCTAGGTCGTGTTCACTCAAAGTGAGTCCAGGAAAAAGAGAAAACTAACTTTAACTCTTGTAAAGTTGTTTTCAAGATTATGTGATGTTTAAGTGATTAAACAATGTTTTTCTTTCTTTCTTTCTTTCTTTCTTTCTTTCTTTCTTTCTTTCTGTCTTTCTGTCTTTAGGACTGGAGAGTTCACCTTGCGTGTCGCTGATCCCCAGCTGTTTTCTCAACCTGCAACAATTCAAGTTCAAGCCGTGTCAATGCAGGTACCGTATAACAACACGGACGCTTCCTCCAGCCCTACTTTATCTCAGTGACATACTTTTATTTTCCAAAAAGGCTTGAGAGAAAAAAACTGTCTTAAAAATACCATAAAAGTTTCACCCAGAGACTATAAATGATTGTCTTCTCCCAGGGGAAAATTAGCCACAAATAGAGATTTCTAGTAAAGATGGCTGTGCAGGTCAATTCAGTAACATTTCCGATAATAGAGAAGAATTGTCTGCCGAGGCACATCGGCTCCCAAATTTCGTTTGCTGTGAAACAATAGACTGTCTGGGTCTGGACCTTGAGGTAAAAAAAAAGTCGATACTTGTGTCCTCGTTGAGAAAGTTTGCCTCAGAGAGAAAAGATGCTGCAGACATGAACAGTTAAGACACAGAACATTTAGTTTTCAGTGTCTAGCAGCTTGAAGTTGTACATTTTTGGGCTTTAAGGGCATGAGGTGACGCGCTCGCATTGATTCCTGAAGTTTACTCGCTTTTGTCAAGTCTGTCTTTGATTGATGAATGACCACCGAGGACTGGTCCAGTTTCCACGAGGAAAAACAAAAAATCCTGCCTTTTAGCTTTTAATTTGTACTTTTTTGTTTGTCTAAAACACTATTAATATTTCCCTTTGGCTATTTTGAGTGTTAAACAAGCACCAACATCTTTTGTATTTTTGTGGTATATCAAAGCTCCAGTGTGTAGGATTTATTGAGATACATTGGAAGAAATCCAATTTAACATAATAAGTTTGTTTATAATGTATTTTAACCTGGAAACAAGAATTTTTGTGTTTTCGTTACCTTCGAATGAGCCGTTTATGTCTACATAGGGAGCACATCCTCGTGTACGGAGATTGTCATGTTGCACAGCCGTGTTTCTACGGTAGCCCAGAACAGACAAACCAAGCAGTGGCTCTAAATTGCATTTTCGCAGCAGCCACAATAATTAGCAACCGCTCGGTGTCGATGAAACACTGATTATCTAACATGACACTGCTTTATTCAGTGTTTCGACCGGTTTAAATCTTCTGGTCTGTTTGCTTTGGAGAGGGAATAGTCTTAATTTATCAGAGAAAAGAAGGTGAGCTCTCGTTAGCCCCTCTTCATCGAGGCAAGCGGCATCAGAGAAACATTTGTAACATCAAACAGCTTCATTCAGTGTTTTCATCCGGTGTGTTTAAAACTTCCCAAACGAGAAACACTGAAGGAATTCTAACCAGAAGAAGTTTCAGCTGGTTGATTTCGACAACCCTCAATTTCACACCCTTTTTCTTTAACTCAGATTTTTTCGGTCAAATTAAAGTTTAATGTTTAATCCTATAGTTGTATACTGTAGTTTACAACTAGATAACATGTTTGGGTGTTTGGGTGTGTTAAATAACTAAAGAGCTCCATCAGTGAACTTCTGCGTCTACTTATGAAGTTTTACGTATCCTTCCGCATCAGATGTTTACGCTCCGGGATGCTTTTACAGTGATGTCAACAAAATGCACACGGTGGGATGAAGCAGTACGGTCCTTACATTAACACAACAGCGTGAACTGTTACGATGGTTAGGATTAGGCAAAAAAGTCACAGACGGGAAGGTTTAGACCAAAGAGGGTTATTTCCTGACGCCGTAGCGTTGCATGTGGATGCACATAGTGCTGTCCAGCCATCCACTGGCGTATAATAATGGCACCACCTGGTCTGTCCGAGCAGATTCTCATCTTTCGAAATTGGCTTTTGGCGTCACATTCTTACGCCAAAAACACTGACAGAGCGGCGCTATATGACGAGTGAAAACTTGCTTCATAATCACATAAATAATTGTGTCCCTAACAGAAACACAGTTAGCTGAGAACTTCATATATGACCACCACGCTACCCAAGAGACACCCAGTATATATACGTATGTTTATATTATTTAGGAACTTGACATTTTTTCTAAAAACAATCAAAAACTTGACAAATGTGAGATATAGTAGCTTTAGATGAACTGTGGGTGACAAGCTGCCGTAGGTTATCTGATAGATGGTGATTGCAGCAGTTTCTCATATTTCTGCATCATCCAGCTGATCTGCACTCCTCACTGTTTTGACACTCTGTCCCCACGGACCGAGAGCCCGCCTGTGATCTGCTGATGTCGGCCCGACAGCTGGCCGTGATTTGTTAGTCGCGCTGACCTCTGATTTTGGCCCAAATATGGAAAATAATGAGGATGAGAGGATAAGAAGCTCTCTCTGAGATTTGTTGATGTGTTAGTGTGTCAGCTGTGTCACTCTGCTCTCTGTGTGTGTGTGTGTGTGTGTGTGTGTGTGTGTGTGTGTGCGTGCGCACCATAGAGACTTTAAAAGGGGGCAAAGTGACGTACGGTTGATTAAAAAGAGCAGAACTGAAAAGGTGTGTGACAGATTGAAGTAATGACGTCATTACTTGAGTGTAAAATGTTCCATTTGTCGTTTATTAGGAAAAACTAAATCATCCATATCTGCCATTAACCACAGACTAAAAAGCAAAAATGTCTTGTTTTTTTGAAAGCGGCATAATTACATAGATTAGTTTAAATGCTGTAATTAATGTAAATTATAAACACTGAAACAAACAAATGGAAAAATGAATGTAGTCTCTGCAGGTGAGGAAGCGTCTCCTGACTCTAAAATTCTTGTCGGTGTTTCGTCAACATCGCAAACAGTTTGATTTTTCAAGGTCTCCGTGGTGACAAAATCGACTTTATTGCCATACGTGACTGCTTTCTTAAATTTGAGTAAATGAGTGTTGCAGACGCAGAGCTCCGATGCTGCTTGCAGACGGTGATTGAGTGGAGCTTCGGCGTTTTGGGTGTTTGGGGGCGACTGCTCAATTACACCATCACTTGATTAGCTCAACTTTCTCAGACAGTATTAGGAGAAGTAGCTGATAAGGAAAGAGCAGTAATTTATGCACATAACTCAACGTCTGCGACTGTGGTTTGACTGACAGTTTGTGGGCTACCAGTTTCCTGCTAGTGTTAGTATTTTTTGTGATAAAACCAGCCTCTTTTATGCAGACAATACAAGACTTTAACACAAGTGCAAACATTTGTACCACTTTAAAGGATAAATTACTGATTATATGCTCCTACTAACTTTAATTTTAAAGCTCCTTTCAAGAGCAGAAAGAAAATCTATTCAGAAAACATCAGAGAAGGACTCTAATTAGCAAATTTGTAGCACTTCTTGGATTTCATTGTAATGCATCTCAACTTGTAGATATAAACTTTAATGTAATTGGAACAAAGCTATTAAAGTTTTGTTAGTGCTTAGTCTCGAGACTCTGAATTATGCAATCTTCATTGTTTTTATCTGTTTTCTTTTTTAAGTATGACTATTAATATTTAGTAGAGACATAATGTCTTTTTTTCTTTTCTTTTATATCCGTGCAAATACTCGTAAACTAAACTGAGAACAGAACATCAAAAAAAACTACTTAAAAACAGACATAAATACAGACTTTGGAAGATTAACACGGCATAAAATAGAAACAGGAATAAGAGAATGGAAAAAGAAATAAACTGGGACTGCCGTCACCAGAGAAACAACAAGATTTGTTATTTGTTTTAAAGCTTAAATAATCTGTGTTTACATATTCCTGTAAAATGACTCTTCTGTCTCAGGAGCAAAGGCAGGAATAGTTTTACATCGTATTTGTGCTGCAGAACTTCTTGGTGAGGTGGTTTGTTGAACAAAAACTATTGTTTGCTTCCAGCAGACTAATATTGGTTTCTTTTAACCACCACAAGAGTCCTGTCGTGAACTTAAAGGGACACTTTTCAACCGTCTTTTTATAAAAACAACGCGGGCAGTATGTGTAGATGAACTGCGGTAAACTTTGCCCAGATCTCGATTGAGTATGGGGATCGAAATCTGGTTCTATTGAGGACCCAATTCCACTTTTTTAGAACCCAAAATATTAATTAACATTGGAGCTTGTCTATCCTGCTGTCGAGTCCTGTGAGTCCCATAACGCAACATTACATCTGGAGTTGAGTTACGTCATTTAAATCCAGTCACTGGTCCGTTTATATCGATTTTGCATCAAATTTAACCTAAATGCAGAACCTCTGTCTGTCTAAGGTTTAAAAAAATATCCTTCATCATCATCCACTCACAGCAGCAGTGGTAAGGACATCCAAACTTTGAGGCAAGTCCTGACAGTTAAAAATCAATCATTAATTCAATGTTGAAATCAGAGCTGAAATTGGCAGAATAAAAGCTAGTTAGCGAAATAAATAAGGTTGTGGGAGTTTTCATTGTGATGTGTTCAAGGTCGGCTCAGTAAAATGACACTCAGGCAAAGGTAAATAAAACGTTGTCATGATGTGTTCAAATGTAACATCAAGAAAAAGAAAATGTGTTTGGTAAGAAACTTGAATAATACAGTTATTTGGGTGAAAAATTTGTTTTTCCAGCGATATAAAAGAAACAGTCACCTAAACCAGTTTTGTTAAAAACATGTTGTCGCCTCGTCTTTCCATCAAATACTAGAGAAGTATGAATGGTGGTATCAGTAATGATCGTTAAGGAGTCTCAATATGGTAACAATATCAATTCAAATTAACAATCCCCATCCCTAGATCTATAGCACGGTTTTCTGCAAAGACCAGTTTTTTATCTCTCCAGCAGTGAAATACTCTTCAATCAAGCAGCTGAAACTTAATAAAAATCAAATTATTATGATGGCAGATCAGAAAACACTCATATATGAGTCATTTGGGTCATTTTGACGGCACTATGTCGTCTTTACTTACAGTCGGAGGAGTTGTTGTGTTCTCCAAACACTGATCTTTTTTTTTTTTTGGGACGGCTACATCTCCATTGTCTCCAAGTCCATTCAATTCACAGACATTTCTGACAGCAAACGTGAACTCCCTGTGCTGTTTTTCAATCTTTGAATTTCTTCACTCCAAGAAAACGCAGCAGCAAACATGTCACAAAGAGAAACACACAGCCACAGAGCCCCTCTATTACAAAAGCACCACAAACACTGATGTAACTCTGTGTTGTTGTTTTTTTACACCACTTTTACAAGGACATATTCCCATAAATCCCCCACACTTTTTCTTTGAAAATACAGATCTTTGCATTATTTGTTCATTGGCTTTAAACAAAGTCTTACAGAAAATGTCAAGGTTTGTACTCTTGCTTTAAAAGACATTTGTTTCAGTGTGTAAGGAGGCAGGAACAAACTCAAGTATGTCCAAGTTAACACGAACACACTGTACAGTTTGTACCAGCCAAAGCTCACACAAACATTTTGTGTTCTCCCTAAATGCAGAAGGCAGCCTTGAACGGTTTGACTGTAAAGCAGGAGTGCCTGGAGAAAAAGACCATTTGTGCTTATGCAGCCCTGCACGTATAAATAAGGCTGAAAAAAAAATGTTGATTGAAACCCCCATCAGATCGTCAGCCGGCGGGCACCTCCGAATGTAATAGCCTCAGGAATGAAAGATCTGAGCTGCAGATAGCTTTCCGCCCTCTGACAGAAAAAAGGAAAAAAAAGTTTCGAAGAGTCCAGTATCTACTAATGGCATTTCTACAGAGGTGGTCTCACACACACACACACACACACACACACACACACACACGCGCGCACACACACACACACACACACACACACACACACAGCTCTTTTGCAGTTTACGTTTTCATCTTAAAGTGGAGACCTTTAGCGTTCTGAGATTTTTGCTTTGCTCCGGTGATATCTTTGCTCTCTTTGCTGTCTGCAGTGCTCTTAGCTGTCAGTCAATACACCTTCCACCATGGATTTTTTTTTTTAAGTAAATAAAGTTCAGAAAGGTGTCCAGAAGTATATTTGGAAAGTACATTTAATCAAGTTATGTACTTTAGTGCAATTGTAAGGTACTTTCTCTTTAAATGAGTATTTTGAATTCTATGTTTTCCGTGATTCTGTTACAGTACAAACGATTATTTATACTATTTTTCAATTTATTTGATAAATTTAGTTACTTTGCAGATTCAATTAATAATACAAAATATTCTTAACAAATAAATGGTGATACTTTAGACTAAGGTAAAACTGAAATGATCAAAGGAAAAGATGTAAATACACCTGATATCCTAGAGTACTTCTTTGGATAAAGTGCAGAGTAGTGTCTAGAAGTATATTTGGAAAGTACATGTACTCAGTGTATGAACTTTTGTGCAATTTTAAGGCACTCATTCTTTAAATTTAAATTCTATGTTTTTCCATACTTCTGCTCCAGTACAATTCAAAACACTAAAGAAGTATTTCACTGCTTGAAAGATTGCATAGTGATAAAACGTCAATGTCTCTGAAGTACAGAGACGTAAATACTGTCAAATTTATTCTACATGACCAGAAAAAACAAAATGACACATTAAATCAAGAGGTAGAAAATCAACAACTACCAGAATGCTCCGCGTCGCATCAGACCGATAAAAACTCCCGCTGGTGGGTAACGTCGTGCAAACTCCTACGTGTGAAACAATGACGGCGGGCCGGCAAGAAATGGTCTCAAATTACAGTTAAGCAGAAAGCCAAAATATATTCCTGAAAACATTAGAGGCGAGAAATATGCAACTGAGTAACAGAATCTCATTTTACATTTGACCAGCGCTGCTTAGTTTAACTGTTAATCTCAGTTTGTTTCAGCTGGTTGAAAATCGGTTAAGAATCCCTTTGATGCACCGTTAATTAATGCTGCAATTTAATTCGAGTCATTCTGCGTCATGAGCACTTTAATTTTTTTACTTAAAGTATATTTAAAGTAGTTGTACTGTAGTATTGTAGTTCAGTAAAAAGAAAATAGTTTCCACATTAATTGCTCACAACAACGTTTGTGGATTATCTCGAGTAACAGGCTCATAATTCCTAAAAAGAGACATGGCTGTTGAGATTTTCAAATGTGTATTTTTGGCCCTTTGAGCAGTCGAGTGAGTTCAGTTATTTCAAACAACTCAGACCAAAATGATCTCGACTGATAGATAGCACTACAGATAAGAGCAGTAATGTGTATTTTTCATTTGGGGGTGAGCTGTCCCTTTGTGTAAAACCAACCAAACCATTGTTAGAGGTAAAAATAAGAGTCTGAGTGCAGTACACACTTGCTGTACACATGGTTGTGCTTCAGCGCATCATTTTTGACCACGGTTTCAGCTTGACGATGTGTGTTGTGACTGCTCGACACAAAAACAAGAGAGGAGCTGCAGATAAAAGGCATTGTTACGAACCGAGAGGCTCGCAGGCAGACGGGGGATGGAGTCGACTTGGGAAACACTCACTCCGCCTGTCGTGCCTCTGCATACCATCCAGCACGATCACAGCAGGAAAAACAAAACAAAATAAAGAGCAAACAAAAAAAACAGGAAGCAGAACAAAAAAGAAGCTTTTTTCCATCTTTTTGAAGTGCTGCAGAGCCCCCACAGGCCCCACAGGTGACGACAGCCTTCCCCTAAACATGAACCTCACCTCTCCCTCACCTGTGAGCTGAGGATGAAAGGTTAGCCCTCCTACCTGAGTGTGCCTGTGTTTGTGTTTGTTTTCGTCTGCCTCGGGGGAGAGATTTTGCCTTTAGTGAGGAGGCATGTCTTAGCACGATTTAAAAGCAGCACACACACCCACTTTCAGCCCCCGCCAGCACATCTGAAAACCTTTTGTTTTCCTCCTACGAAATGCAGAAGTGACGACACAGGGTTTAGGTGGGCGCCCGAGGGCCCAGTCGCCTGTTTCTCGGAGATAATTCCTCTGACGTCTGAAACATTTGTCACCAAACGGCCCCCGACAGAACAGAGCGAGCAGGCTGAATAACAGCATGCTCCCTCTGTGTTTGTGCGCTGTGTTTCAGCTCTGTGACTTGCACTTTCAGCCAGAGGTCACTTTGCTTCAAAGAGACACAGAGAGAGTGTGTTTGTGTGTGTGTGTGTGTGTGTGTGTGTGTGTGTGTGTGTGTGTGTGTGTGTGTGAGAGAGAGAGACTTCCCATGAGTCATTTTTCTCTCATGCGCCAGCTTGTTTCATACGTCCCCTCTTTGCTGAAGCTGCTGCTGTAAAGGCAAAGAGCTGGATCTCAGCCAGCAGCCGTCAAGAGCAACGAATTAAACCCGAGCCCCGCTGAGCAGCGCGGAGCCCCCCGCCTGACAGTCGGTTTGATATCGAACCACGGCGGAGTGGCGTCTACGCACGGATGGCCCACGCCTCTCTACCCGCTCCTCCATTGGCTGCCAAGCCGACCTGCCAGCGACTTGTGGCTGAGGGTCATATTAAAGTGACCTGCATCACGGCTTTTATTTTGGAGTTTTTCTTTTTCTTTGTTGTTTTCTGTGTCACATATTCCAACACAGACACACAGAAAATGCAGATACGTCTCTACGCTCATGATATTTCATTTACAAGAAAGAGAAATAATTCGTCCCACAAACTGTGGACCAACATAAAAGTACTTCAACATTTACTGAAACGAAGCTTATCAACACTTTTTACATTGTTTGAACTCGACACAGTGTGTATCGCTTAGTATTTTCTAAAAATACAAATGTATACAATGAATCATAACTCTATATTAAACTTTGAAACTTTTTTTTAAAAAACATTTTTCTTTTTTTACCATTTGGGGCCGAGATACGGCGTGTTCACAACGAACACGATAAAAGTTTTTGCATTTTGTGCGTATACTGCTGCTGGAGTATTTTTGAGCATTTTGCAACGTGTGAAAATTCAGCAGTTGTGCTTGCATTAGCGAGGAGAGGCAGCCAGCGGCTAACTTGATTTGAAGTGAAACACAATAGGAAGCTGGATTTATACACAGACTCTTCGTCCTGAAGCAGCGTGAACCAAGACGCACTCGTGATTATTTATCACACTGTCATTGCAGCATATCACACACCCTCCATTCTTTACCGTGATGATTAAAGACCAACTTAAATTACTCTGAGCGTTTTGCTCAGATGCTCATGATGTAGCTTTACAGCTCTGCTCGCTGATCTCTGAGTCCTTCAGGTCCTCAGACAGAGACATAGTTTGTCCTTCATCTCTGGATCTCTGTGACGCAAAATTCTCGCTCAAGTTGAAAAATTTCAACTTGCATGATGGACACAAAGATGTGAAAAATGCATTGTTGCATCCATCAGTTTGTGTGCAAGGCCTATATCGCGGCACCCAGTGTGATTTTGCATCTATTCAGCTGTCAGAGTCATTACTTTGAATTATAATATCAAAAATTTCTCTAAATGGAGCCTAGTGTCTTTTTTTAAAGCAAAAATCTGTACAAACCTAAATTCAAATGAAGTCTAGTTTCTCAAAAACGGGAGAAGGGTTAAAATAACTTTAAATATCCACGCTCTGCACCTCGTTCCTTTTTCACACAAAGACGGAGGGACAGACGGAGACAGACGCACTGTGAGCTCTGGGTAAAGTCATACCCTTGCTCACAACAGGAGTCCTGCTGCTCTCACCAGTGCTCCTGAAATGACTTTGTTAGCGAGACGAAGCTTTTTTCCCGCCGCTGTGAGGTTTCAGGTACGGCTGAGTGCAGCCTAATGAGGCGCCCAGCTTAACCTCACCTTCATCTTCTTCATCTCCCTCAGCGGCAGGACACCACGGCCCCCCACGCCCCGACTCCTCTGGGAGAAAATTCATCATCTGACAGTTTGGGAGAGATTGCGTTGTCCTCTTGCTGTGCTTTAAAAGTTTCACAGCAGCACTGAAACTTTGCTTTTTACCGTAACAACAAGATGTCTCGGGATCTATCTGTCTGCCTGAATCTAATCTGTCTCTCTCTGTCCCATCTGTCTGCTTCTAATCAAAGCATGTCCTCACTCCAAACCAATCCTCCGTTTGTCTTTTGATCATTTCCAGCCTCCGAAGGTCGTGACTCTCGCTCCTCTCCCCGTGGAGGGCCGTGGCGCCCTGGCTACCGTCACCAAGTCGGTCCTGCAGGTCGACGACCCCGACAACCCAGCCGATGTCCTGGTCATGGTCCTTGAACCACCCCGCCACGGCCGGCTGACCCGTCTCCACGGCGACCGGGCGCTCAGCCGATTCAAGCTGGAGGAGCTGTCACGGGAACAGATCCAGTACATCCACGACGGCTCAGAGGGGACGGAGGACGGGACGGTGCTGCAGGTCAACGACGGCCACAGCTACAGGAATATTCTCCTCCGAGTGCACATCCATCAGAAGGTAGGGTGGACAGAGGGGCATGATGGGAGATCAGTGGCTCAGGGCTGATTTTTGACATTTATTCAGCAACTTCATGCTTTCAAAATCTCCAAAATAGCAGCTTTTTTTTTTCAAAATTCTTCACATCTAACCTTCGTTAAGACTAAAGAAATTCTATAATTGTAAACGATAATTGTAACAAAAATTAAACACCCAGTATCTGGACTAGAAACACTCTTAACTTTTTTTTATTTGACAATTTTTATTTTTACTGAAAGTAATTTAAAAAAGGAAGAAAATGGATTTATTTATTTATTATCATAGACCATTATCATCACTGCTCTTTGGTATTTATCTGCAAATATAAAACAAAACATATAAACACCAAACAAAATAGATAGGCAGGCAAACAATACAAAAACCAAAAAAAAGATTAAAAAATAAATAAATAACCCTACCAAAGAGACCACAGTGCATTGGTGGTTGCACTTCCAAAGTTTATTTTAAAATAAATAAAAAATTTTTAAAAATTACTTCAATTTTCTTTTTTTAGAGACAAGTGCATTATTGTTATTATTTTGGAGATTTTATATCATTCTGCAGCCTCTCGGTGGTGCCCCCTGTGTATTCAAACCCAGACATTCAAATTGTGGTCATAGTGTGTAGGTTTTGGCATCAAAATCATATTTCCTCAAGCATTTCTCAAAACATTTCCTACGCGACTTGGCATATGTTTCTCATGACATTTCAATATATAAGCTCCTATGTTGCATAATGTGCTTTTTTCGTGACGCAGCCGAGCCTTTGTTAGGAACTGTGCGGAAGCTTTGGGGCGCAGACAAGACGCTCGACGGGCCCCGTAACGGTCATGTCTCACTCACTCCTGCCCGGCTGCGTGAGTGGAGAGGGAGAGAGCGCTGTAGTGCTGTCAGAAGTAATCCCTCATTTATGTTTCACTGTGAAAAAATGCACTTGTGCTGTGAGAGTGTCTGAGAAGTGTCAGTTGTGTTTGTCTTATGGTCAGTGTGAGAGTTGGCAGCCCTCTCAAGTTACTATATTCATAATTTCTGTGCATGTCACACAGCTGCTCCATTTACATGTGTAGGTGCACGTAAACACCAGATCGTTGTAGAGGGCGTCCCATGTAAATAGTT
Source organism: Plectropomus leopardus (assembly GCF_026936395.1). NCBI lineage: Eukaryota > Metazoa > Chordata > Actinopteri > Perciformes > Serranidae > Plectropomus > Plectropomus leopardus. The sequence continues at coordinate 3,412,678 of NC_142179.1, forward strand.
GACCCGAAATCTTCAATCATATCGAGAAAAAGTGCTCATGTAAACACAGCTACTGTTTTAGTGGAATTTAGCTTCCATGGCTGAACTCCCACCTGCTTCTCCGAACTGGTGTGCCGACCGCCGTCTCTTTTATCTAATGCGCTGACTATGGATGAGTACAGCCCCACTTCAGAAAACCAGAACTATTTCTTCCAGTTATTATCATTATTTTCAGCACTCTATCCCATGTCATTGCTTTCGGCTAACGACCGAGTGGGCGTTTCCATTTGAAAACCCCAAAAAAGACGGCAGATGAAGTGGACCTTTAAAGGCTCTCTGGTGTTTAATTTAGAGCTGTCCCGCTGCTCACTGACTCACTTCAAACATCTTTGCAGAAGCAAAAGACCCGCATCGATCCTCTCTCAGTGCTGGATGAAGTTCTTCCCTGGATGTTACACAGCTCAGGCAAATTAGTGTGTTGCAGCATCTCTTCACCAAGTCGAGTTTCCAGACTGTAACTCAGACAGGAAGCCAAAAAAAAAAAAGAGCAATTGATTTTTTTCCCCCAAAAAGATCCTCTTGGGAGATGAGCCAAAGTGCAGAAGTTCACAGAGAATGTGTTCAAATGTGAGACTGTCAGGGCATCTGCTGACAAATCCACACGGAAATCACTTCAGCTGTGACAGCGCAGTCAAATGCAACTCATAAGCTTCATTTCGTATTACTTCAATGCTTTGTGTCAGGCGCATGCTGTGGTAATCGACAACTGTCGATTGCATTCATTATATTCTGCATTTTTAGGGAATGCATGATCAAATTTCTTTTGCATTTTCATCTTTTTTCTAACTTGATTAGTGGAAACGTACTCTGAGCTGTCCTCTGTCAGCAGGAAACACTTTTATATGCGAAAGTGAAAACACGTTCTCATTTATAATCGGTTTAATATCGACCTCTGCGTGTTTGATTTATTAAAAAAAAGCTCAAGGACATATCTCTGTATCTTTCTTCCACTAGTTCAAAGTTCAGTAGTTTGGAAGAGAAAGACGTTTAATGATTACTCTTACAGGATCGAGGTGGTCGGAGTCAAGGTAGCTGCATTTGTCTCAGCTGACAAGCAGATTTTCAAAAGTGTTATTGATGTGTAGAAGTTGTAAAAAGTGGATAGTATCGGATGTAAAAATTGGATAAAAATTGGATTTCCTCTTGTTTCTTCTTTGCTACACAGATGAGTGACATTACTTATTCCCTGTGTCAACACTTCTGACATCCACTGTTTTCCTCTAAACTCCTTTAATTGCCTCGACTTTACCATTAATCACACTGATCGTACCTGACGTGTCCGCGCAGTTCGCTCTGTTGACTTTATCCCTAAAACAGTCTGCTGGAGGCGCAGGCTGATCTGTGCATATTGAAGCACCGCAACAGAAAGAGCAGGTCAACGCCTTCGAAATGGCAGCCGTTATCCCTCCTCTGTCATCGCTCCTGCTGAGGTTTTTATGACAAGGACGCAATTATCTCGCAACAAGCGGCGGTCACCGTGACGGAGAGGAGGAGGAGGAGGAGGAGGGGAGGGTGTTTGGCATGAGACAAACTTGGCAGCTCACTTAGCTGCCACATGAGCGCACACACACACACACACACACACACACACACACACACACACACACACACACACACACACACACACACACAAAAGACTGGAGACAAAACAGGACCTGCTTCCAATATTAAAGACGTCTAGACAGACAAGCATCACAGACACAAATGTGTGTGTTTGTGTGTGTGTGTGTGTGTGTGTGTGTGTGTGTGTGTGTGTGTGTGTGTGTGTGTGTGTGAGTACCTAAGTCTTTGTGGGGACCATTTTTGGACAGTGAGGACATTGAATCAGGTCTTCACTTCTTCAAAACTGTTTTGTGGTTTAAAACTCATTTTAAAACTAATGGATTGGGTATAGAAATACATATATGTGAGTGTATGTGTGTACTCTGTATTTTTTGGCGGATTACACTTACCTCTGACACACACACACAAAACTCTGGGACTGATTACAAACTCTTACTCAAAAACCTATCCAAGTTTTGCATTTTTATATTTTAAGTGAAAACAGCAAGTAGAGTGAATTTATTTCTATGTGGCGTTGCACCACGATTACTTTAGGATGAGTAAAAATATATGTCCAATATCAAGCTTTTGGATGTTTATTATGTTTCGATACTCCATCAGTCTTGCCCATAACAAAATTTACAAATGTACTTGATTTTTCTAAACTTGCAGAAACTTCTAGATTTTTAAGTTTTTGACCAAAGTTCAAGTTTTCTTAAGCATATTACTATCAAGTTGGAAAAAGGCACAACGGCACAGCAAAAGTTACTGCATGTTATTGTTTTAGCAGTGTTTATACACAAGCTCCCTTATTGCATTTTGATGATATTTTAATAAAAAATAAATTAAAAGTCATAAACATTATTTACTTACATGTATGAGTCGAGTTTATAGTCCTCAAAACAAAAAAAAACAAAAAAAACTCATTTTATTTGTGCATACAGAGGATTTTTCCCATTTTTTGTGAAATGCATTGTACCCTTTACACTGCCTGTTCAAGGTGGGAATATAGCGCTGTTATATGTCAAAGTAGAGGCTGATGCTGTTGTGTTAAATGTCAGGCTCATCATGCCTCTTTTGCTTCTGCGGTGCCAGCATGCCGTCTAAAATCACACCCTGAAGTCATGTAATGCTGCTGTCGTTTTTAATTGTGTGAAAAATGCAAAGGCGGCATAAAGAATGGACTTTGTAGCGGCTCTACAGCGCGATCGCTGTGTAGAAACGACTAATGAGGGACCCCACTGACTCAAGAACAACAAACATCGTCTGTGGAAAGAAAATAATAATACTGGTAGTAACTGTGGTGTGAGTAATATTTAAAATATATACAAACACTCATAATCATAGATAGGTATGATAATTGATAAAGAAAAATAATAGTTCTTAATACTGTTTCAAAAAAAATAAGTGGGCATTTATTGGGTGGCAAAGTTTGTAAGGAAGTAAAGTAATCTATAAAAGAAATCTATTTATAAAAACATTCAGCAGAGCTTCACAGAAAATCTTATCTTTTCTAACTTCGGAAAATAACATCTCTGAGCCACAGGGAATAGATGCTGCCTTAGTATATTTCCATAGAAATAAAATACACAGTATGGCCAACAGAGAGGTAAAGGCTAACACTGTGTCTGACTGTAAAGAATTAAATTGGAAAGAGTCCACAGAGACCACAAATATCACTATAAAGGAGCAAATCTTATTATCAGTTCCCATGAAGATTATAATACAATTTATTCCAGAAATTGTGTCTCAGATTTGAGTCTCGTGTCTAAAGAGACGCTGTATCTGACACTTTTTCAAAGCACGTTTTTCTTTGCATCTCAAATCAGAACTTCGCTTGAGTTAACTTTAGTTTAGGTTTCGTTGAAAGAGAAACCTTCACACTGATCTGAATCCACCTCACTGTGAGCCAGTTTGGTCCTGGCAGCAGAGAAACTTTTCAGTGATGTATTTTCTGCTCACACAGTCACTACAGTTTGGGTTTGGAGGGCAGCTCTGTTTGTCTGGCTGCATACAGATGGTGTGCTTCAGGCTCAACTCCTCTGCTTTTTCCCCTCCTGTAAATCAATAACATCCCACCCGCACACACGCACACACACACACACACACACACACACACACACACCAGTATCCATTTACTGTAAAATGTCCTGATGCTGCATTCTGTCGTGCATTAGACGGAGACGGATGGACAGCATGATGAAGAGCCACGAGAGTGTCCTTGATTTATGTCGGAGGCTTTTTTGGACGAGTTCCAGCCGCGTCCCCGCTTCCTCTTTGTTGCCTCTCACTTGATCTACACAGGTAGATCACCTCAGAATAGAGATCAGTGAGGAAATACAGGGAGAGGAGTATCAGTTACTGTGGTGATATTGTCTTCTCCCAGCGGGGCAGAAACAAGGCCTCGTTTCACCGGTGTGATAGATATCATAATTGCACAAGACTTCAGTGTGAAAATACAATATTCTTAGATTAAAGCATAAAAAAATCTTCTTTTAAGGAGAATACATTCTGGTGTTGGATAATTTAAGACAGAAAGTTGCACGTTCAAGGTTACAAACCAAATCCAAAAATGTGTCTTAACAGCAGCAAGAGAGCGCTCCTCCTACTGCGGAGGAAGCTTCGCACTCCTGGAGGTCATGATGAATAAACCTTATGAAAATATAAACCTGAGAATATCAACATTTATGCATATCGGCAGCAATGTGAATTTACAACGTTTGCGAAATCGATGAAAGTATTGAATTCACGCGAATCCCAGGTGAAAAAGCTTCCATATTTGAGTAATGTAGGATTTTCCATTACTGTTTTTAAACACGATCGCCAGCAAAAACGCAAAAACAAACCCCTGATTCACTCTGTGGTTTTGTTTTTGGATTTAGAGCTTAGACTAATCAGAAACAACGCCAGCATCGTACCTGCTGTCAAATCCACCGCCGCTCCCCTCTCTGCGTGTGTGTGTTAGCCTCAAAGTCGGATTTTTGAACTCTGAAACAGGGAAACTTCAAATCCCCCAAATAATCTACATATATACTTTTTAAGTGGTAATTTAAGCGTGCAGCTCACTGATGAGCACGGCCGTCCTCGACTGAAGAATCATTTCTTAACTGATCCCCTCAACTCCTCATTTAGTCCATTAAATTAAAAACGTGATATCAATAACTGCATACCGGCGCTGATGTGACTTTGCGACAGTTGACGCACTTGACCACTGAAAGGTTTGAATTAGATTCGTGAGATTCCCAAGTGAAAAGCCCCCATGTTTGATTAATTTGACATTAAAGGTATAATTGTCTGTTAATGTGTGGAAACATGATCGCCGACAAAAATGAACGTAAAATCAAACCCCAGATTTACTCTAGTTTGACGTTTCGCCTCGCTATATTTGTGTTTTTTCTTTCTGATGCTTTCTGCTTAAAGTCTTGTATCTGTTCGTTAAAATTTTATAAAGCTCCGACCTCACCTGAGGGCTGTGGAGGTAGAGCAGATGCACACTTCCTTCTGCAAAATTTTATTTTATGTTTTAATTTTTGGTCAGGCATGATGGTTTTCTTACTATTATTGATATGCAAACCGGCTATTTAACTATGCTGTGGGCGGTTATTAAGGTCATGCGTGTGTATGTGTTTAGGTTATGTGTGACGGCAGCTGAGAAAGAAAAGACAGAAAGGAGGACTGAACAAATAATAAGGGGAAAATATAGAATATGAAAAATGAAAACTGAACAACAATAAAAATAAAGTTCTTTTTAAAGGTAACTTACAGACAGAGGGCAGAGTCTCTACAGAAAAATACACCAGATACACTGAGAGTGGTTTGTGTTGCGTTGTGTTTGGTGCATTTATTTTATTTAGTTTTAGTTTTTACTAATTTTCAGGGAACTTTCTCGTACTTTTTTACTAATTTCTTATTAATTTTTGGGTTATTTCTTCTGCCACAGCTCATTGGCTCCCTCTTATGTTTTTGAAAGAAATCAAGACCATTTTCTCAGGTTTCAGAGGGTTAAAGGCCTTAACTCACCAAAAAAGACTTCTTCATTTTCTTGTGGTGTCTTCCACATTTTGCATCAGGGAGCAGCTGTGTGCGGTAAACATGAACACGCTGTGTGCGCTTTACTGATGTAACTTCACAGGGGTTTTTTCAGATCTTCAAGTTCAAATTGAAGTTCGAACCTCCTGCTGCTGCGTGGAGCTGCGAGTGTGCCAAGTCGTCTGATGTTGCTGTAACACTGCAGGCTTCCAGCTGAGGAAGCTTCTTTTTAAAGTGCACAAGAATAGGCTGCAAACTCACAAAACTGTGAGAAGCGGCGAAGAAAGAAATCACAAAAAAAAAAGAAAGAAAATAAGATCAAGGCAATAAACTCCAAAATCTACTTAAAGCTCAATGAAGAAGCCCAACTTCCACAAAGCTCAAAAATAAAACTAAGTGATTATCGGCTCCACCCGGACTTTAACAAAGCGAAGCCAGTGAATCCTCAGTTTTCAGAGCGTGGCTCTCTGTTTTTGGCGCTCTTTGTACTTGCGAGCCCACCATCCGGGCTGCAGCAGCGGCCGCGGAGGCCAGGCTGTGTCAGGGACAATAGGCTTCCTGAAAAGTTGGATTACTGAGCTCTAAAGCAGGAGACTAATCAGGCCCTTAATGACCCTCTGATGGATGGACTTTCTGTCTGCTGAGGCTGAGCCCCGAGCTGAGCTGGAGCTCGGCTGAATAGGAAGCAGGACCCTTGGCTTTCAATTACTGTCTCGGGGAGAGCACTTTGAGCCTCTGAAAAACCCCTCGGGCTGCTCTGTTCCTCTGCAGAAATGGAAGGGAATTAGATTTTTTTTTGATCAGCAGTCCAGCTTTGGAAGGCTAATAGCTCGGTTTTGTTTTCATGCAGAAGAGGGAGGCTGAGTGCTTCGAGTTTCGCTCTCCTCCCGCTGAGCGTTCGCCTTCATCGCCGATGATGAGTGCAATAATTTGTTTTGATTTTTCTTTTTAAAGCGATACTCCACATTCCCCCAAGTCTGTGATTACATTTGAGATTGCTGTGATTTGTTTCTGTTAAAGCTGGCAGCTCATGTCACACAGCCCCCGTGTTTACTTTGCTCCACGCTCTGATTTTAGACGCCGCGGCGGCACGTCTCGTTGAGATTAAATCAGAATTTGTTGCCGACAAGGCGTCAATCTCCATTCTGTGACTTACTGTTTGACGTGTCCATCAGCTCGTCCTGTTCGCCCCTCCCCCGCTGGAATTATGGAAAAATAAAAGTTGACAATGTCATTGTCATTACAACAGCATGACCATCCCGGCCGGCAGCGAGCCGATGTTTTATGGATGACGCCGAGTCCGTCTCAGCAAAGTCATTTATTTCTGTTTCTGTGGACGGCAGCCAAAAGCTCTCCGTCCAGCATCAACTCTATTTACAGTCCATCTCAGACCTGCTGGCTCGAAGCCCTGCAAAGGTCTCTGATTATGCACTTTTTTATGCATTTGTTCTCAAAAGTTCTGCAGCTAAGGAAAAGAATAATGTTGTTTAGGTTTTATTTTCTGAAATGTATTTTGGAGAACTTTAGGGTGTGAAAAACGTTTTTTTTGCAGCATCATCGGCTAACGGCCCTCACTACCCCAACCAACACCCTTCAGCTCCTGCCCATATTTAACCCTTTGAAATGTAGGACATCATCGTTTTCTTTTGCTGCGTTAAGATGCCTCACATACATTTAAACCTTTGAAACCTGAGCAAATTCTTTTGATATCTTTTGAAAACTTGGCTAAAAATAAAATAAGTAACTTCGAAAACATGACAAGAAAATGACCCAAAAATTTGTTTTAAAAGAGAGAGAAAGAGGGAGAGAAATTATTAGAAGTTAATGATTATTATAAAATACAAAAAAATGCCCAGAAAATGAAATATATAATATTTTTTAATTGTTGGTTATCATTATAATATATATCTATTATATATCAATCTATGTTTGTTTATTTATGTTTGTATCTAATGTTTGTATCCATCTGTCTTTCTGTCTAATAACTGCAGGAACAACGCAATTTCCCATAGACTTAGATTGTGAAAGAGACATTTAATCATTATTTTATTAAAGTTTATATTCACTAATAGCTGAATCCAAAGTTTTATGAACTGTTGTTCATGTGAGCGAGACCGAGCAGAAGGTCGAGTTATAGAAAACAGTAACGTTAGCTCTGTTGGCCCCATGATACAGAAGATGTGGGGAATTTTAAATCTGGCAGGTGAAATTGCCACACTCATGAAAAGCACCTCCACTTTTTCTTTGGCATTACACATCAAAGATCGCATCGCGTTTTGTTCAGACTCACTTCAACGTTTTTTTTCTGGGCGTAATTTTAGCGCCCCACTCGGGATGCTACCTTATGCAGCTGCCAGTGTTGCCCATGGAAAGCACTGTCACTGGCCATTGAGTCACTTCATAGAAATAAACATGGCCCCGCCTCCAGTGCTGCATCCACTTGTCTTTGTACGTCTGTGGTCTGACCCCATTTTACCTCATCAATATGTTTCTTCTCAAGTCCAGGATAAGTCCAAATCAAGACTTAAAAGAGCTCAATGAAACTCCGTAGGAAAATAGTTTTGGAAGGTTGATGAGTGCTCAGGTTGAATCAGTGATTCGGTCTGAACACCGACCGAAGCCTCAGTATTTCAGGGAATGAGACTCAACACTGAGAAATCTTTCTCCAGAGTTTTTCTTTCTGGTCTCAAGCTGAGTCTTTACGTTGTCTGGTCTTGGATAAATCAAACGAGTCAGGGCAGGACACGTTAATCCCCATTTTTTGTGACTGAAGTTCAATTCTCAAGCCTTTGTCTCTGCTGAAGTGAGAACTTTGCATTCTTTTCCTTTACAAAAAAAGCTAATTTCACTAATCAAAAAAGGCATTTATAGTTTTGCTGACTCATTGAGTTGTGTGCATTCACTGGATTCTGATACTTCCCCCATTCCTCTATGATCTTTTTTCATTGACCCTCTCAGTTTTATTTTTTTGGACAGTCTGTTTATGAACCTTTTCATACTTTTTATCTCATCAATCTGAAATTACACCAAGCAAACTCAGTTCCCTCCCAGATGTCCAAAGGCAGAGAAACTTCCACAAGCATTTCATTTGTCTGCGGGAGATGAAACTGTCTGTTTTTCTAATGAGGCAACATGAATCTCACTCTGATGAAAAAAAAGAGAAAGAAACTCATTAGATTTATGTTTTATTCAAGAAAAAAAGTGGAAAATTGCCGTGTGGGGGCGCAGCTGCAGGACAAAGAGCCACAGCTCTGGAGAAATCAGGAGTATTGGCAAACTTGTAAATCCTCTGACCTCTTTTATTGTGGAGAGTGTGCTGTTTGAGGGTGCGAGTGTCCTTGAGAGACCTTGTTGTTCATCAGGAGAGCTTGATAATCTCCGGGATGATGTGCTCCTCTGAGTTAAAAGCCTGCCACGCTGACTTATGTGTTTTCTCTGCTGCTCGTCTGCTCGTCTTCGCCTGCCGCCGCCACGCTGAAATAGTGTGATTTGGATCAGCCGAGCGGCAGGCGGAAGAGCCACAGATGGTCGGCAGGTTGTTATCTGCAAACACAGACAGCCACACATGCACACACACCCACTCACACACCTGTGCACACTCTTGTTATCTATTATCACCCACTGCCACAGTGTTCCTGCAACCGCACTGATTTCCTGCAGGAAATGGTCAGGTGTGTGTGTGTGTGTGTGTGTGTGTGTGTGTGTGTGTGTGTGTGTGTGTGTGTGTGTGTGTGTGTGTGTGTGTGTGTGTGTGTCTTCAGTTTAGTATACTGACATGACTTTTTTTGTGGTTACTTTTTAAGTAAGACCCCCTTCGTAAAGGCTTTATTAATGGCTAACATGTATCATATCTTTTATATATAGCTCAGTTTTGGGTTGCCACTTCTTTAAAAACCTCTTCTCCACCTGTTGATGCAGTCATGAAGAGGACAGAAAACTGAGTACATTCACTTAAGGGATGTGTTTAAGTACAGTTTTGAGGCACTTGAGTGTTTCAGTTTTATGCAACTTTATACATCTGTTGCGCTGCATGTCTTTTATTTGACATTTAGTAGTTACTTTTTTACATATAAAAAAATATTATATCATAAAATGCAGTACTTAAATGCACTACTAATCTACCAAGTTGCATTCTACAAAGAATCTGCCATTGACTCCGCATTGACAAACTCCACATTACATGCTCTAATATAAAGTTTTTATTAGTGATCAAAAGCGAGCAGCAGCCTCTGGGACTGAAAAATGAAGCCAAAGTGCCATAAACTGCAGTTGGTGGACTGTGGAAGCCAGCCAATCCCATAGATTATATAAATAACGGATGTGGTTTTTGGACTGTCGTTTTGAACTCTGGCATTTCAGGTGTCATCATCTTAGATTTTGGAGCCAGAAGTGAGCATATTTGGGCGAGCGGGTGGAGGTGTGAAGAAGTGAGGGATGGATCTGACAGACAGTCTGTCATTCAAAATGCCCCGCCTTTAAACATACGTAACTCTGCACCTCAACAAAATGTAAATGCATGAGTTAAATAAAGATTCAGCTCTTCGGAGCCAGCCTCAAGTGGGCCTTAGAGGAACTTATTGGCATTTCCGCACTGGCTTCATTTTTCCATCTTTTTCAATCTTGCTGCTTGGTCAATCCCTATAAACCTCTATGTTAAAATGCCCAACTTTACAGCAGAAAAAAACATGTTTACAGCCTGGTACAAAAAATGCTCATTTCAACATTCGTGACTGTACAGGAGTGAATTTTATCATAACTCACCCATTTTATATTCAGTTAAGGCTTAAAGTTATGCATAATTTATAGTGTGGCTGCTTTGAGTGACATGCTGTGTGATGTCGCTACAGTCTGTGAGTCAGATCCACCACTCGCATCTCATCAGCTCCGTCCTCTCGTCCAATTATGTTCACTACTTACTCCAAAATTCATTGGCAACAGCCAAAATGCCAAACTTGAGGCTTCAAACAAGAGTCCACAAACTAGTGGGCGACGTCACGGCAGCTACATCCATTATTTTTATACAGTCATATAATATTTTGTCATAATTAATTCCTTTGCAAAAACAGACTTGAGTCTTCCTTAAATTAGTTAGCCTCTGTGCAGTTTGATTGATATTCATTTGAGTGTGCAGTTAAAAAGACATGCTTTATGAAAATTTAAAAACTTTGAGATATCTTACCCACACATCACGTTTGAATGATGTTCTCTTAATGCACACAAACAAAAACGGTGTCGGAAAATGAATAAAAACAGAGAAATCTGTTCTGCATAAAGAATCATACTTTAAGTACATTTTACTATTAAAATACTGCTGTACTCTTACTTCACATTTTGAAGTCAGGACTTGTAATGGAGTATTTTTAGACAGTGAAATGAGTGTACTTCTTCCACCACTGTCCTCAGTAAACACTTCGGGGTTTCTCACTTTCTAATTAGCCATCAAGTCTGTTGATGTTGATATAGCATATATATCTTTTGGTCTATATATTCTGCAGCTCCCTCCTTTATATATGTGATCCAACAGTTTACTAATGGGTCTTGCTGACATATTAAATAGGTCAAAAGACAAAGTAAGTGTCTTGCTGGAGAAGGCATTTTTTATATGTCAAGCCGACCAATGATCTTTTTAGAAAGTTTCTTTATTTTACGTACATTTTTTTTTGTTGGTGTTTTTGGTGTACTTTTTGGTGTTTTAAAGTTACACTAATGTGTTTTGTACCCCCGAGAGTTCGGGGAAACTTGGATTTACCACCTCCCAAGTAATGCTGAAATGTAGGTTCAAGAGCGCGCCCCTAAAGCAAAAGCAGTGGAAACAAAAGCAGAATCTGTCACAGTGGCTGCAAGTTAAATTATGGGTTTTCTCGGAGGAAGAGGGCTACAATATTTCTTTTTTCCCATACGTTAGTGAAAAAGCATCCACTGGGGAATTCTGGTCAGTTACCTCTGAGCTAATAATGACTTGGTTTTAGTGCACATCGAGAGTGTTGGCAAAATAATAATATCATTGTTTTCTTCCTGTCTGGAGTTGGCAATATCTGATTCCCACATAAACTATTTTTGACAACTAGATGACTTAAACTTCCAGACATAAAATGTGGTGATTTTGTTTACAGAATAAATAGCAGCTTGTTTTTATAGATGCCTGAGAAGAATGTCATAGCTGTTTTTGTTTCTGCAGCAGGGAGACACGATGAGTAAGAGAGGAAGAGGTCTGGTTTCTCCCTGACAGCAGGCGTCTTTCCTGCTGAAATGTCCTCGGGCGACACTGAATCATCCTCCTGCTCCCAGCGCTCTCTGCAGCTCATCCTGCTCTTTGTACTCTCGCTTTGGAGGCAGGGCGAGCAAAGCGATGACTCTCGGATCAATACGGAGTCTCAAAAATAAGTCTAAAGTTGTGCTGTCAGTTCTCAGACAGAGAAAAACCCAGATTGATACATTACTTCTGATTGGCGGAGCTGACTCGGGGCTTAGCGCGCTGGCGACACCGCGGCTGATTGACAGAGCTTTTTCCAAAAGGCTCCTGGGACTCACAATCCTTGAGGTTACAACAGATGTGGAATAAAACAAGCTGCGTTAAAATGTGACAAAACAAAGTAAAAGTGACATCAGGCTGCACCTGAGGAGCGGGGAGTCTACATGCGTACCTGCACCGCAGGGACTTCACACGCGGTTTGATTTACACTCAACACGTTCAGAAGTAAATATGATGTGAATAATTCAAGCCAACGTCCAGGTCATGAATGCTTTTATATGTGATCTAAGTACTTGCCATCTGTTGAGCTCTTCCTAGGGAAAATAAAAACGGGCAAAATGAAGTTGATTTTATTTTTCTAGTTTAATTGAATTTTACTAACAAACCATCTTGTCACAGAGTCACAGTGTTCTCGAAAAATTTGCAGGCAAACCACACAATTAGATGTTGTTAGTCTTTGAATAATTAAAATGAAGTAGAGCAGAGCTTGCTGTAAAACACGCAGCGTTTTGAGGATTGAAATTCATATGTGGGTGTTTTGTTTTGTTCTTCAGGCTGCTGACTCTCCTCACATGCTGTCTGTGCCGATGACCTGGGTGAAGGAAGGCGGCATGGTGAGACTGGATAAAAAATACCTGCAGGCGGACTACAAGGAGGTCAGCACGGATGACATCGTCTACACCATCCTCTCCTCCTCAGACGGACAACCTAAATATGGTACAAATGATTTTACACTCACTCACATGTACAGAAATCCCCTTTCAAAAAATTTACCTCAAATCGGAGATTAACATACTGTATTCCTCAAATAGCTTTTTTTTGGCTGGTTTTTGGTTGAAATTTCATTTAAACAGTTTTTAGAAGTTTTTATGAATGTCTTGAATGAATGATGTCCTAATTTTCAGCTCAGTTTGATTATATATTCTGTACAGGGTGCCAGTGGATCCTTTATAAAAAAGGGCATCGAAATAAAATAGTAGTAACATTTTTATGAATCTCTTTTCTGACATTGCATTGTTAACTTTAAAAAAGGAAAATATTTGGGCAAAAATTGTCCCTATCCCTAAGTAATTGGTGTCAGGTCTTTTTTTCCCCCCAATTTTGGTTATAGTGAAATCAGTCTTAAATTTCATTTTGAGAGCCATTGACAAAGTCTTAAAAGTCGTCTACCTGCTGCATAAGAGGCATTCTTACTGATGAAGCTCGTAACGTCTTACCCAAATCCCAAATTCTTGCTTCTTGATGTGTCCCAGAAATGTCAAGTCAACAATTTGTCAACAAGTTTGATGTGTAATATCAGAGAGAAACACTTCCTCACCTCCTTCTCTGTCTCAGGTGAGGTGGTGCTGGTGTCCATGCCAGCCGACGGCCCGGCAGACACCTGGCACCCGCTGCTAACCGACGACCAAGGCTTCACGGCCACAACTTCCTTCACTCAGCAGGACGTCAACGACGGCACCGTCTGGTATCGCCACTTTGGCAGCGGCACCAACAGCGACTCCTTCCAGTTCCAGGTCAGTACTGACTCTTAGAATCTGTTGGTTACTTTCCTGTAAGGTAGAAGTGATCTGCAGTTACGTATGAAGGAGAAACTTGTCAAAAATGAAATGTGGGCTTACAGAGCGTCAGCAGACAGGCTTACGCTCTGCTCACACCACAGCGCACACAGAAACAAGTCATTTTTAATGGAAGCTATAAAACTGAGCTTTACACATTTTGCTGTGTGGAAATAATAATAGTAATAATAATACTAATAATTATTATTATTATTTGACACAAATAATCTGAAGTTCTCACTTGGAGAAATACATTTCATGTTATATGTCATACTAAACAACAATTTTGGTTATTAGGTCTTAAATTAGTCTTAAAATTCATGTGGCATTAATAAAGTCTTAAGGTCTTAGATCTAACTCTGCAGGAACCTTAATTGCAATGCTCATGTGGATGCAGTGGGGCGGCAAATTGTGATTTTAAATTGGGCTCAGACACTGATTGAAATGCTTAGACTTTTTTTTTTTTCAACCGAACACAAACTGAAGGTGACGTTCAGCTGCTTTGTTGCAAGTTGCAGACACACACAAGCCCATTAAGTGAGCGCTTGAGCTGGAACGACGACCCGGCGATAATGCAGCCGGCCTGAAACTGGCCACGCTGTAGCTTTTGTCACTCATAGTGTAAACACAGCATTAGAATTTGATCTTTAAATTGCACTATCAACCTACAGTAGACCACTATATGAAATCATTTAAAAATACACTGTCAGGATAAACATATGACAAGGTTATTTTCTCCTTCCTAAGTGTGTAGTGCTATTACTGTACACATAGATAATTTCAGAAAACTGATAAAAGAAAATAAAAAAGCCGTGAGACGAGGAAACCTCAGGGGGCCGATAAGAACGTCACCACCCTGAGAGAAAAAGAGGAGGAGATGGTGACAGAGACGCATGTTGTCTTCCTTCTCGTTGTTTTCGTCTTTCCTGGAGTGTTCTTTGAAGTTCCCTCTCCCACTCGTGTTCCCGTGTTCCCCTGTGTTTACCTCCTCTCTCCCCTCTCAACATGTCTCCCTCTGGCTTGATTTATTTCCTTCCCCCTCCTCTTCCTCTCATGTATCTCTGTCTCTCTCTTTCACCTCCACCTGCCTCTTCTGTTATGTTTCTTATAACCACGAAATTATCTATAAAACTGTGGGATTAAAATTTCAAATAAATAAATAAAAACTTCTTTGTTTGTTGTGCTGGCGATAGCTGAGGCTGGAGGCATTATGTTTTTGTCCGTACGTCCATACGTCTGACCCAGTCTTGTGAACACTATATCTTTTAAAAAGGCCTCAAGAAAATTTGTTCAAATTTAATACATACAATCAATTTGACTCAGTGATTAGCTGATTAGATTTTGGTGGTCAAAGGTCAAGGTTACTGTGACATTGTCTGTCTCACTCTTGTGAATGTGATATTTATAGAAAACCTTGAGGGATTTTTTTTTTGGCACAAACGATCACTTGCACTCAAGGATGAAGTTATCAGATATTGGTGGTCAAAGGTCAAAGACGAAGGTCAGTGTGACCACACCAGTCTCATTCTTGTGAATGCAATATTTCAAAAACAATGAGACCTGAGAGAATTTCTTCAAATTTGGCACACATGGTCAAGTGGACCCAAAGATTAGCTTATTAAATTTTGGTGGTCAAAGGTCAAGGTCATGATGACCTTGCATTCATCTCATGTTTGTAATTGTGATAACTCAAGTACACCTTGAAGGAATTGTTGAGTGGATTCAAGGATGAACTGATTAGATTTTGGTGGTCAAGGTCATGGTGACCTTACATTCGTCTTTTGTGAAATCTCAAGAACACCTTGAGGAAATTTCTTTAAATTTGACAAAAACATTCACTTAGACTGGATGATGAGCCAATTTGAATTTGGTGGTCAAAGGTCAAGGTCACTGTGACCATGCATCCGTCTCATCCTTGTGAACGCGATATCAGTGATGGCCTCAAGGGAGTTTTCTCAAATTTGGCACAAATGTTGACTTGGACTCAAGAATCAATTGATTATAAACTGGTGGTTGAAGGTCACAGTGACCTCATAAAACATGCTTTTTGGCTATAACTCAAGAACTGGAGGCATACAACGGTATATCTACTATTTATTTTTTGATTTATTTATTTATAAGGATTTATTTTAATTTATCTTTCCTTTATTTTGCCAGGCGAGTCAACTGAGAACCAATTCTCATTTACAATAACGACCTGGCCACTATTAATTATATTCCTATTGATGCAGACGTTTTCTCTCCTTTTTGTCCTCTCATTTTCTTTCCTTTCCAACTCTTCTTTAAAATGGGTTTCTTCTTCTTCAGCTCAAATCTTGGCACCAAATTTTCTGTGTGACTCATCGGAAAACATCAACCCATGGCGACTTATCTTGATTAGCGTTAATGACCCCAAATTACTCGCAAATTGTTTCTCAAATCCGAGACAATCCCAGTAAAACCGATGCAGCGTTCATTACGCCAAAGTTAGAGCGTTTTCACGCCAGTCTCTGCTTCTCCTCGACTCCATTACAAAAACAAAAGAGGCAGCCAAGAGCTTGTAGCTGCGTCTAATCATCTCTCTCCCTCCGTCCGGCCCCCCACATTTTGGCTCCATCCATCAGGGCAAATGCGTTTCAATTACATAGTGCTGGATTCAAATTAAATTCTCAAGTGTCTCATCATTCTGACAGGAAGTGGGAAAGCAGAGGCGGCGAGGAAAAGCGAAACCCGGCACAAACTGAAGCGCTGGAAGCGCTTTGTGCTGTTTGTCAGAGGTGGCGATTAAACTTGACGCTGAGTCGGGGTGGTATTATTGTCCTCTGCTGGTTTTTATGGAAGTATGTGGCACCTTGTTAGAACTGATTGATTTGAAATGTATTTTGCTTCTGCAGCTGAAGGAAGTATTCTGCACAGCACTTTACTCACATTTTCTCATGCATCAACGTGTCAATTTGCAAATGAAAACCGTGTTCAAATCAGAGAGATGGTGATTTAGTGCGTCTGAAATTTTGCCCGGGGTAAAATGTGTCCTTTTCAAAGTTTTTCCTCACGCTTGGCTTGTTTCTCTGTCGTGTGGCTCAAAAAATATCTCACTGAACCTGTGCAACACAGAAACTGGACACTAATGCTATATATGTCCTCCGTTAATTAAAATGATTAATACAGTATGTTATTACCTTGCTTGTATAGTAATCTAAGGGGCACCCCGGTCCCTGATTTGAACCCTGACGGGGATCTTTATTGCATTTTGTTTCCTGTCTCTCACTCCTTTCATTTCCGGTCATCCCTTCATAATCAGGCTCTGTAATAAAAAAACAACGGCCCCAAACACCCAGATGTTACTGGTCCAGTAAATGTTCGTTTGTGTATCCTGTTACAGTTTCATTTTAGTGTTCGGTTTAGTCACAAAGACTACGTAGTTTGGTTAAGGAAAAGATATGGTGCGTTTTTCGGAGCCATCCGCCCCCCAATGTGGACTTCTTTCTTTGCTCCTTTCATAATTATTAAGGCCACGAGAGGTCGCTGCACAATCATAAATGTAAACAGCCATTCCATGACCTGACAGTGACTTTAGGAAGCTAATAGTAGGCTACCCCTTTAAGTAGGGATGCACGATAATTATCGGGAACAATAATTATCGGCCCGATAATGGGACTTCACTGGTGTCTCTGAAAGCCCGATAATGGGACCGATAATTCCGATAATAAGATTTTTGGCTGATAAATAGAACAGATAATAATAAGCATAAATTGCTTTGATTTCGTCTGTTTTGCCCACATTTTCGCTCCTCCAGTAATACACACACTGCATGACGCTGCGTGTCACACTGCTGCTGCTAGATCAGTCCACAACATGTCATCAGTCAGCAGCAGGGTTTCCTCATTGTTTCTTTTTCATTTTTTAACCCTTTCCCTGCCATTGACCAGATTTTCCGCCATTCCGTGTTTTCACCGCAGTCTAGGGGACACTGTTACAGATGTTATGCAATAAAACAACATTTCCACGTCCAAAAACAAACGAACAAGATGATCTAAGGTCTAAGGGTGACAGAGGAGAGGACTACTAATGTGCCGACTTTATCGATATTTAGCGGCTTTTCTGAGCCTCTTAGCATCGTTGTTTAAAAACACACAACCGGAGAAACATTTTGTGGCTTATTTAGATCATCAGTGAACAAGGAGAAAATATACTGTCCAGGGCGGCCCTTGGCAGAGGAGATGTAGGAGGTCGCCTCGAGCGTGTTACTGATGCTGACTGAAATGCTCTACTCTTATTCTCCAAAGCAGACATTTGGAGACACCGGCGGGGACACCGGCGGGGACACCGGCAGAGAATGAGAGCAGAACAGACATTTGAAATTCCGCTCTCATTCTCCGCCGTTGTCCCCACCGGTGTCTCCGAATGTCCGCTCCGCTCTCATTCATAATAACCTAATAACAGCTGAAGCAGCCTCAAAACAAATACTAGAAATAAAGTCAGAAAAGAAGAAAGGCTCCGGTGCATTTGAACGTAATAATTAAAAGTTACTCTCACAGGGTCGAGCATGTGCTCTTATGGCTGAGTCCTTAATGCTGTAAATTGGGTTTGAATCCGGCCTGTTGCTTTTGTTGCATGTTATCTTCTCTCATTCTCTCCACCATCCATCAAAATAAGTTATAAAAAAAAGTAGAAATACAAGAAAAAGAAAATCCTTCAAAGGCATACATGACATTGCAACTTAAAGCCAGTTAGAGCCTACAGAGGTGGAAAAATTGTTTGTTTCTTCCGTTATTACTAACAAAATAGTATTACCAAATCTTGCATTTGTCTGATGGGACACAGGTGTATTTTTACATAACTTGTAGCCTTGTGCAGTTTTAATATAATATTTATTGTTTTTCAAATGATGCAACATAATATATTTCATTTATGTTGAATTGAATCAAGTGAATAATCAATAAGTCACAGCTGCAGCTCCACTTTGAATAAATCCGGCGACTCAGCACTGACTCTCGTGGTTACACATTACTCGTGATTGGTGGCGCTGGCTCCAGGCTTCATGCTGCTGTTACATTACTTCTGACTGACAGAGCTGACTGCAACTTCCTGAACTTTCTACCCCCTCAAATGCCACCAAATGCCACCGATGTGACAGGAACAAGCCGCAGCAGCAGAATAAGTAAGCGGTGACGAAAATTGGCTTTTAGAAGGAACAACTGAGGCGGCTGCTTTTCTCATGTATATCAGGGGACAAAACAAGTTAAGGCTACATACTGCAGAGAGAGTGAGAGGAATGGAGCACTAATAACAGTTTGATGTTAAAGTGGAAACTTTTAGTTTGGGTTGGCGAAAAAGAGCAAAGCCAAAATTGTATTTGACTCCAGTCAGGAAGGCAGAGTAGATTAAACTGATCCTCCAGCTTCTCCCTCACTTATCAGCAATTCAATTAACATAATCTTAAATTCAAATGTAGATTATGGGTTGCATTATGAGCAAGCAAAAGTACGGAGGTCGAAGGTCATAGCCTCGGCACAGTGCTGGAGACTGACACCGTTTGAGAAAGAAAAACAGCTGGAAAAAAAGCACAGTGTGATTAATAATCACTGAAAATGCCCAGAAAACTACATTTATAATTCTTTAAACTATATATTTAAAACTGTGTTACAGTCAATAGTAAGTCATTTTCTTCTTTGTTTTTTACTTACATTTTTTTTGCTCATTTTCAGATCATTTTCTTGTAACTTTATACTTATTTTTCTTGCTTTTTCCTCCTTTTTTTGCTTATTTTCAGGGAATTTTGTTATGACTTTCTCTAATTTCTTTCATTTTTTCACTTATTTTCAGATTTTCTTGTAACTTTTACAGCATTCAAAGCATTAATGCCATGTTTTTACCTAAGAAAGTCCAAACTCACAAACTCTTATTATTATTATTATTTCTCTGCAAATGGACTGAAAATAGCTTCTGTTGTAAAATATAAAGTAAAATCAACTTGCCAGATTTTACAGTATAGTCACACTGTTTCTAACATCATGTAAATGTTCTGAATGTTTACAGTGACAGAGGACTCTCAGTGTTTGGAAAAGAGGAGAAACTGACATTATTTTCTATAAACTTTCAGAAAGCGATCAGAACATCAAGGTGCTGCATCCTGAAACATCTGTCTACTCTCTGAGCAACCTGCTGCTTAATGCAGCTCTCTGAGGCTCTTTTTGTGCCCTTTTATGCACTTTACACCGCGAAACAGATTTTTATGGATTTTACAAAGTCATTTAAAAGTAATCAGGGGTTTAGGTGCTTCTGTAAGAGAAATAACTGCCCTAACACTGGACACAGATTAGCCATTAGACACGGTCAGCTGGGCCATGAGATCATTACACTGAATTTTACTCATATTGGCATCTCATTCATTAATATTCGTGCAGTGTGGACAGAGATTTATGGAAAGAAACAGATTTGGTCTCTAAGGTTGGGCCCCGCGCAGAGCCTGATGCTGCTCCACAGTTATAGACCGAAGCCTGTTTTCATTACATCTGTTGTATCTCACTGCTGGTGATTCTCGAGAGTCTGTCATCAGCTCTGTCACACAGAAATAATGCATAATACACGAGCCAGTTTTCGGCAGGAAAAACTATTTATTGAGATAATGTTCCGCTGATAAAGCCTTCAAACTTCAAGATAAGAGAAGCTGAGAGTGAGCAGAGGACAAAGATAAGAGAAGAGGTGTGTAGAGTGTATTTCCTCAAAGATGCAAGTTTTCAGTCTCTGATATAAAGTGTGTGTGTGTGTGTGTGTGTGTGCAGGTTTCCACAGAGGCAGCCCCGCTCATACAGAGCGATGCGCAGACCTTCACCATCGGGGTGCTGCCTCAGATCCCAGGATTCCCACAGCTGGACCCCGACTGTGACCTTCAGGTTACGGTGAGGAATACAAAAACATTGTTAAAATCACCGAGCTTTAAGGAGACTTTTTTATGTAATGCGTGCATGTCATGAGTTGTAAAGAAAAAATTAATATGGTTTTCATGCCTCTGCACTAGCGGTTGACAATATGTTGAATATACTTGATGTATCGCAAATTGTTCCACGTGCGATATATAAAATGACTATATCCTGAAAATCAGTATAAATTGTTACGTCGTTTTAAAAGCCACCAGAAATTCAGTTCTGGCTTTCTTCTATGGCTCTCCGCCTCTCACAGACACACACACACACACACACACACACACACACACACACACACACACACACACACACACACACAGCATCATATTCAGATTAATGTAGTAATGACATGTTTTATCCAAAAGTTCAACCAAAAAAGTTCTTGCCATTACTCAACATGATATCTCAGGAACACCAGGGGAGACATTTGATCAGGTATTGAATTGGTGACATTAATCTTGAAACTGAGATGATTGTATGGATCTTATGTGGGCGTGAAGATGTGTGTGAAGTATTCGAATTTTAGAACTTTCCGCTCCTTTGCTGCAACATCCATATTTGAAGGATTGTCTGCTGCCATGTCTACATGAGTCTGGACAGACTCGGATGTAAACTATAACTGCAACACGACTGGTTGGCAAAGGTGATTAAAAACACACAGTTCTCTCCCCGTTGACCTCCTACAGTGATGGCCCGCCGTTCAGCCGCACTGCTCAATATAACAGCGTTTACAAAACATTCAGTATGGAAATTGTTTGATTGCTGGCTCAAATTTTCAGAGCTCAACTTTTAAAAGTCATCACAAACAACCCTAACCCTAACCCTAACCCTTTGAGATCTGAGAACTCAACAATTTTTGGTCTAACACACCTGTCAGTCATATTTTGTATTGCGCAGAAATTGAATTGACATTCATTTTACATGTCAAATAATTAATTTCAGACACTACAATTATTAGTTCTTGTATCAGGAAATCCAAATTTCCTCCATGTGACTCACTGAAGTCAAACTGACCTTAGTTTGCTGTGTTAGACTCACTTAGATTCAGTGTTTGCATTCTTACAGCTAAGATAAGAAATATTAGTATCTGAGTAATTCAAAATTGCCTGAAAACCTGAAAAATACTGCCGCTTGTGTGGTTTGTTTTGTATTTGAGTGTGTGGATCCTTCAGTCCCTCAGTTCTAATCGCATGAGGCGGATCAGAGTTGGAGGAGATAGTGGCTCTTGTTTTACCTCTGTTCTCACCTCAGCGTGTGTGTGTGCGCGCGCGTGCATGTGTGTGTGTGCGTGTGTGTGTGTGTGTGTGCATGTGTGTGTGCGCATTCACAGGCTCTGGAGGATCGCGTGACCGAGATAACGCCTTCAGCTCTGTCCTTCATCGACTCTGAGACTCCCAGCGAGAAGCTCGTCTACAACATCACCAAACCACTACCGCAAGGACAAGGTCAGCCACACACACACACACACACTTCATGCGCGCACTCACACACACACACACACACACACACACACATACACACGCACGCACGGCACACACACTGAGCTTTACCCTCATAATGTGAAAAAGATTAAAAGGATTAAAATCTAAGTTCTGTCAGGGGGGCAGGAGTCTTGTAATTAGATACAGTGAGTGAGCTTCTGAGCCTGTTCTTCGGGACTGCAGCAGAGTGGGAGAAGTTAATGTGTTCAGCTTTGCTGTTCCTCATTAATTATCACTTTAGTGCCCATGAGCAAGGCACTGTTGTTCACAGGTTGCTGCGATGGAGCTGCTCTGTCACCCAAAGCTTTGTTTTTTTTGCAGTTTCATGTTATGAAAGTGGAAAACATATTGCTTGAGAACAGTTTGCATCACTAATGATGATAGCTGTTAGAGAAAATGATGAATTTGAATTTGTGTATGATTGATTAAGGCCAAATTTAGGTTTAATGCCTCACTTCAGGGTTGAGCTTTCCTCATCTAGGAGCATGAGCCAGAAACTAACAACCTGCTGTTCACAAGTCTGCTTCAGTGCTATCACCACTCTCCAAAGTTATCCAATTACTGTCTCTCAGTCTGGACTTTTACAAGAACGAGTGTTGATTTCCTTTTTGCTAAATTTAATGTGGCGTTCAGAACCGGAGCCATTAATTTCAGCGTCGGACCATCTGACAGACAGACTGCTGTATCATTTCCAGCTCTCCGTCTAATGAAAGAGAAAAACGATTTACAATGGGTCATATTCATCAACTAATGGGCTGATAAATCTGTGTAGCAATCATTTTGAACAGAGCCAATGAGGAGGAGGACAGAGTCGGATTAAACAGGAGCAGTTTGTCATGAACGTTTTATTCTCTGAAATTAGATTTGAGATGTTTGCTCTGAGTTAAATGTTCTTCTTCTCTTGCCTCCTAAATTTTTCACCAGTCTTTAGTGAAGTTTCATTCATGCAAAAAAAGACTTCTGCTGAGCAAATGAGATTATTTGTCATGTCTGAGAAACAAGTCTGAATGCAGCTGTTTGAATCTCTTTCTGTGGTTTTCGTCTTCAGGTGCGATCGAACATCGAGACAGACCGCACACACACGTGAAACATTTCACTCAGGCTGACGTCAACAACGGCAAGCTCATCTACAGACCACCACAGGCCCCTTCACACCTCCAGGAGCTCTACCAGTACTCCTTTATTGGTGAGACACACACCTGCACACACTCACAAACCAAGTATATCACCCTGTATAGTCCAGCGATGATTCAATTTAATTAGGAGTACTTGACACCTGTTGTCATCAGGTAATCGTGTCGCAGTTTTTCCAGCCTGGTTTTATTCCCAACTCGTCAGGTACCGCCGCTTTGTCTGTGATTTTGGCGTCAAGACACCAGTGCAAAAAGGCACCTTTCTCAGAGGTGAAAGTCCAGGGTTTGTTGGACAAATCCACCACATCCGGTCCAGACTTTAGAGACTTTTCCGCTTATATTATGATTTTACAAGCAGTGTTTCAAACTTACGCCATCTGGCGGTGTTATAAATCAACACCTCCTCACTCCAAACTCGTCACATGGTGCCTCTCCATCAGGACCTTCCATGTCAACCGATGACGTTTTAGGTATCCTTGTGCATCAGCTGTTTACACTCCAGGATGCTGTTACGATGATGTCAACAAGTGCACATGGTGGGGTGACGTCATGGTGGGATGACGCACGCCTTTGCCGTGATGTTAACTAATGCACAGGTGGCGGGAAAAAGCTTCACAGTTCCTATGTTCACACAACAGCCCAGACTCTCACGCTGGTTATGATTAGGCACCAAAGTCACGGAAGGTTGGGTTTAGGCAAAAGAGACGGTCAGGTGCAGAAAAAACACGTCGGTGGTTGTTTTGGAACATATCCACTTCCCCACCCGTATGTCCTATAATTGCACTCACACTCCTCATACTATGTGGTTACTACCCAACCTGTGGTTATTACCTGATGCTGTCCTTCGGTGTTTCAGACGCACGTGGCCGGTATGGTCTGCTGCAGTCCGGCTGTCCGTCAGCGTGTGATAACAACGCCACCACTTTGTCCACCCGTGTTTTTATCTGATGCATCCTTGCCCTTTGCATGCGGACGCGAAAGGTGTTTTTTTTTTTTTGCGACACGCGTACACCAAAAGCCCTGAAAGAGCAGCACTATTTGACGAATGAGAACAGGTTGATGCACCTTTTGCAGCGGGACAATCTGCCACCCAAATAGAGTTGGTATCAGAAGTGAAAAAAAAAAAAACACTAATGAGTTCTTGTTCTGTGTTGTGTCTTATTAAATTGCCTCTGGATGTTTACAGTCAGAAAATCAAACATAATTAATCTGAAGTGGCTGCAGCGGTTTATTTTTGAACTGTTTCAGCCGAGGAGCCACATATTGATCTGCAGCCGAGCGGTCTGCCGTCGCCCACCACAAGCACTTTCTGTAGTAACCCCAGCTTCATGACACTGTATCAGCTTTCTACTTTCACCACATGAAACCAGACTTTTAAGCACCATGTGTTATTTTCAGGTGATTGATTTCAGCTTCATAGAGCTGCTCTCAGTTTCTAATTGAATATGTTACTGTCACTCACTCTGTTTTGTTAACTGGCCACGTCACTGATTCTATATGTCAGAGTTTATTACGTAGACACAGGTTACTACTAAGCCTGTGGAAACAGATCTATAATGTCCTCTTTGACACTTGAGCATATTTTTTCTCATTATAATCATCTTGAGAAAATTACTAAAGTGATAACTCCAGTGAGATTAGAGTCATTTTTTTTTTTTTTTTTTCTCACGGAGCTGCAGAGGGAAAGTAAATGAGGGCTTGTTAAACAGTTGGAAACCTCGACTGTATTTACTCCTTAGGGCCTGTTTGATGTAACACACACTCATACTGTGCACAAAATGCACTTTTCAAAATCAAGCTTTAATCATAGTTTATTTTTTTAACTAACATCAGTCCTAAATCATAAATATGAAATATGCATTCATTTTCCAAATTATAACCCTTCAAATGCTATTTTTTTCATGATGCCACTATGTTTTTAGATTTAAATCACAAAAGGGATTATTTTCAATATAATATATGCAAAGTGCATTTTTTCTATTATCACAGTCTGGGATATGTCAGTGATTTGCAGCAAAATTGATTATGACAGTGGAAATATTATGTATTTTCTCCACATGCCAAATATGGTAAAAATAACATAATCAGGTCAAAAACAGTAAAAATTACAAAATCTCCCACAAATGACTCCCAGAAATAATATGATGCATGTTTTTATGCTTTGATGGCTGTGGGTTCAAAAATCACAGCGTTAATGTGTTTCAGTGGCAGATTTTTTGCACTTGTGTATGGATGTAATAATTTAGTTTCCACAGTTTATTTTGGACTTATTGTAGGAGCTGAGCTGAAAATTCACAGAAGATTCAGATTGTTGGTGGCTCCAGAGAGCCCTCCAGTATGTCGGTGGTGTTTGCTGCTTCGTCCCTGGTTCTTTTTGTTTGTTTGTTTTGTTTTGGGTTTTTTTTTAAAGAATATTTTAACATTTTGGGAAAAATAGTGGGGAAACTCATCAGTTGCTTGCTCATGTCTTCTCCTGTGAACTCTGGACTATGTCCGGAGAATCAGGTCCGCACGTTATCTTGACTTTTCCTTTCACACATGGAGCACAAAACAGGAGATTTTCAGTGTCGGTAGCGTTCTCACCTACTAGACATGATTTAGGCGATGAGTAGGCAGGACATGACGCAGAATACACTGCGGTCACAAAGCCTGTTCATGATTCGGTCATTAAAAATAGAGTCTCTTGCACTTTTCTTAATTTATATAACGATTTCGGCTTTGGCCCTTAACGACAGAAGTTCCTGAATCTCGTCATCTCTCCATGTAAATGATTTGGAAAAAGCAGGTTTGTACAAGCTTGTTTATGAGAAGAGGTCTCTTTTGTGAGAACTTGTTAATGTACTGTTCAATAATGTTCCAGCAGCAGACATTGTGGATTTGATAAATTAACTCTGCATCAGCGAGTCTGCCAGGTTTCTGTGGAGCACCACAGAAAATCACCTCCTTGTAATGTCTGATGGATGAAAATCCTATTTCTGTACAAGTCCTCTGTTTAATAGCAGCAAGCGAGGCTTTACCAAGCATGTGTCAATCAGCTTATAGAGCTCTTATCTTTATGATGGTTCAGTCCACATGTGGTGCAGAAAATTATTTTGTTCAAGTCATATAATCTTGCCAACTGAAACATGGTTCAGTTTTTTCCACTTTTGCAAAACTCTTCACTTTTTTTCTGCCCTTTGTTGTAAAATCCTGAAGCATGTGTAGTATCACAAAGCTATCGATGATAAACGCAGTATACGCGATGAATACTTAAACGGGAAGAGTGGAGTTTAGCTGTTTTCAAAAACGATCTGAAGGCGGGTTTTCAAAGTCAATCTCAGACGTTTTTAAGAGACGTACCAAAAGATAACCCGTAATCCGAGATCAAAGATGACTTTGGTTTCTCTTAATCTGGGTTTGTGGAGCTCCGGCGGGAAAGCTTTGCCTCAGTAAATCATCCACACTGCCTCCTGACTTTTATGCATCGTAGCATCTTCCGTTCGGTTTTTATGTTCAGTGTAACACTCAGTCAGCTCCGCCTAAATCTGCTGTTTTTTTTACTTTTATCACCTCACAGCTCTAAAAGTTTTCTTTTTTAATTCCAACAGGTCTGCCGGAGTCGCTGAGCGTCTATTTCACAGGTAAATACTCCATCTTTCTCGATTAAGAGAGGAGAAGGAGGCAAATGATCTGTCTCCTCTTTCCCACATCCTACACATTTTTCCTCCTCCTCTTCTTCTCCATAAAATCCTCAGTCTCATTTTCCCTCCTCACCTCCTCCTCCATCCTCAATCTTCCCCTCATCTCTTCTTGTCCCTCTCTACTTACATCTTTTGTGTTTCCATCTTTCTTGTTGTGATATTTTTCTACCTCTCCCCTCGCCTCGTCTTGCTCGTCTTCTCTGACCTCAATTTCTCTTCCTGTCCCCATCCTCTCTGTCCTCTGCACTTCCCGCCCTCAGTTTCGTCTTTCTTTAATTTGCTCTCCTCCCTTAAATCTCTGCTTCCCTGTTTTTGTTCTTCTGCTATTAATCTTCACCATAAATCCCCTCTCTCCTTTTCTGACTTTGATATCATTTTCATTATGTTTTTGAGTTTTCTGTTCATATGAGGGACCAGCAGTGATATCTCAAGAACGCCTTGAGGGAATTTCTTCCAAATTTAGCACAAACGTCCACTTGCACTCAAGGATTAACTGATTGGATTTTGGTGGTCAGGGTCAGAGTTCAGGGTCACTGTGACGCCGTCTGTCTCATTCTTGTGAGCGTGATATCTCAAAAACACCCTGAGGGAGTTACTTTAAATTTGGCACAAACGTTCGCGTGGTCAAAGGTCACAGTGACCTTGCATTCGTGTCATTCTTGTGATGCCATATCTCAAGAACACCTTGAGGAAGTTGCTTCAAATTTGGCGCAAACATTTGAGTAGACTCAAGGATGAGCTGATTAGATTTTGGTGGTCAAAGGCCACTGTGATTTTACATTAGTCTCATTCTTGTGAAAGGAATATCTCAAGAACGCTTTGAGGGAATTTATTCAAATTTGACACAAATGTTGACTTTGACTCCACAATGAACTGATTAGAATTTGATGTTTAAAGGTCAAGGTCACTGTAACCCCTCACCAGTCTCATTTTCATTAACGCAATATCTAAAGATGCCCTTGAGGGATTTCCTTCAAATTTGGCAAAAATGTTAACTTGGACTTAAGAATGAAATGATTAAAATCTGGTGGTTGAAGGTCAAGGTCACGATAACCTCATACAGCATGTTTTTGGCCATAACTCAAGACCCACCCTGAAACTATATTGATTGAAGAGATCTTGTGTGAAGCATCCATGTTTTCACAGACAGGGATGTCAATGGTAAGTGCAACTTGACTGGTGTGCGGAGGCGTGAAACAGCGCGCCAGTACATCTAGTCTTCTCTCACTTTTCGCCTTCCTCTCGTCTTCTCCTAACTGCCTTCAATTTTTCCTTCACGCTTTTGTTCTCGTCTTTTCATCAGCTGTAAAAGTTAATTTCTCCACCATTATTCTCCCGTCCCCACTTCTTTTTCCACAATACATCTCTGCTCTCTTTCACCTCTGTTACTTCAGTCTGATAAACTCTGATCCGTCTCGACTGTGAACTTCAGATCCGCTGTGATTTTATGTTCTGGCTCTTCGACCTTTTAACCTGATAAGACCAATTCTCCTCCCTTTACTGCACGTTTCATCAACTGCACTCTGCCTCAATCCTCAGCACAAGCTGTTTGGGAAAATGAGTGTTAACGGGTGTTCAGAGAAGTCACCAAAGTGCTTTTCACTTTAGTGTTGGCCTTGAGGCACACACACACACACACACACACACACACACGGCAGTCTCTGATGCTTTTATCCTCCATCCATCCTGCTTCACTTTGAAAGGAAACTAAAGGCGGCTTTTGTTGGCGGCCAGCAGAAAGTGCAGCAACAGTCAGTTACTCATTGCTCAATTGCCCAAGTCCTTCTGAGTTACTTGAGTATTTCCATTTTTGTGCAAAGTTACACATCTACTCTGCCACATCTCAGAGGTAAAAGTTGTGCAGAAATAATTGTCAGTTGATTATCTTAAGTTTAGTGTGTAATGAAGTTACATTCAACTTCCTGTGGACCTTAATGGTTAAATGTGTGCTGAATTATCCACAGAGATCTCTCCTTCTCCAAAACAAACGGACCAGGTGATTTAAACCAGTAAAAAAAAATTCTGACAAATCAGTGTAACTCTGGAGCTGCTCATCATGGATGGGCGTCTAACAAGCCCCCAGAAAGTGCGCCAGACACTGATGCAAATTTAACATAGTGGCCAAAAGTGGAATTACACTGTTCAGGTCCGTCCAATGATGCCCACTGGCCCAAAAACACTTTTTTCCTATTGACTTACATCAGGAAAGATGTTTGTAAATCAGTGGATAACCCCTTGAAACAACTCATTTCACTATCTAGATTTAAGCCATCCAGTTCAATAACATTTGTAAAGTCTAAATGAGCCGCAAGATTCAATTTTTTAGATCGCCATTCAAGCCAGACGGAAGTTACGTGCTCGGTCACACTCGGCTGTGCTCGCCTGCCGCAAGTCTCTAGGGTGCAAGCTTCATGGGCCCGTAGATCTGCAGATTTCATACCTGGAAAAAGAGCTTTTTTTGCTTCATGCACCAATGAGCAGCTCTCATAGGAATGAGCCAAGCCCCGCCTTCATAGCTGTATCCAGACTTTCTTTAATACATGGCCTCTAACCACAGTGGCTGATGGGAAAACGTGAATGTCCCTATCTAAAGCCAGTGTTTGATTGGCCCATTACTGCAGAAACATTGTGGAGAAACATTCTCCTCCACAGATGACCAACGTTTTCTCCCATAACTTGTAGTTATCTTTCTATAATAAGTATTATGGTGAAAAATTTTGGCTGTATACACACACCTCTGTAGATATTTCATCAAAAAGCGAATTAACCAGCATGAATTTGGAAACTTCACAAACATTTGTAATATGAGCAATTGAATAAGATAATAAAAATGTGCGCGCTCTGTCACTTTTTAATTAATCACACTATCTTTTTATGTCCAAATGTGATAATTGGCTTGTTGCACTTTCTCGGTTTGTTAATTTTTTATTATTTTTTTTATAGTAGAGAAAAAGGAGACGATAAAGTAGAGAAGCATTTAATGAGCATAACAAGTTTCCACCTGAATTCCAGATAAATTTTTGCAGCAGTTTGGTTAATTGATTCATGGAGATTTTTAATTATAGCTCCTGTGATTTTATGTTGTTTTTTTTCTTTCTTTCTCTTATTAACAATCTTGCGCTCAGTGAGTCGACTCGAGGAAGCTGATTAGAGTTCTTTTTCCCACTTTTATCCTTCATAAATATTCCTCAGTAAAGGAGCCTGGGAGATAATTAGCATCAGAGGTGTGTGTGTGTGTGTGTTTGTTTGTTTTCCTGAAGTCTTTGCTTAGCTGATGAATTTCTCTATTTTCTGTGTTTGTGTGTGTTTCTGTCTTTTCCTGTTTTGTGCGTTTGCTTTCATTGTTTATTTTGTCGCGTACGTGTGTGTGTTAGTGTCAGACGGTGAACACACCACTCCTGAGTTGGACTTTGCCGTCTTGCTGCTGTCGAATCATCAACAGCCGCCGGTGTTTCAGGTGCTTGACCCGCTGCTGGAAGTCAGCCTGGGAGGACAGGCCACCATAGGTAAGAGAAGAATACACACACACACACACATGCACACACACGCACGCACAAATACACATTTCCGAGAAGACGGCCTGCGGTGAAGAGGTCCAGTAAGTGATGAAGTGGTCGGTGTGAGGTAATGAGCTCTGAAGTGCGACCCTGATGAGCAACAATACTGAAAGAAAGAGCTGTGTGAGTGTGTGAGTGTGTGTTTACAGTCTGGCATAGACAGTTAATTTTCTCCTCCTGCTTCATCTCTCTCAACGCTTATTTCCTCTTGTCTGGTGTGTGCTTGTGTGTGTGTTTGTGTGTGTAGGCGGTCAGCAGCTGGCAGTGAGTGACGCTGACACGGCCCCTGATGAGCTGGAGTTTGAGCTGGTGGAGGCTCCCCTCCACGGAGAGCTGATTAAGACGGATGGCAACACACACATCAGCATGACTAACGGTGAGATGATGACGACACACACTCAGACCTGTGAAAAGTTGGTGATGTCACAGTTACTGGCTGAGCAAAAAGCAACGGACTAAAGCTGGCAAAAATCAAAAATCTGCCTCAGTATTTTCTGCAGAAACTCATAGATTCTGACCACTGGAGGATGTTAAGAGTTTAAAATTCCCGTTTAGGAAATACAAATTCTTGCCGCTTTTCCCTCCACTGCCTGAACTTCATTTCAACAATATCAGACAGAGATGATCGTCTGCACCTTCCTCTTTTTAAAACCTGCATACAGACACATTGTTAATAGATCAATATACCCTCAAACATGTATTTTCTTAGTACATTTTACATTTGTTTATAGCTCACTTCCTCTGTCCTCTATCACATCTTCTTAAATCTGCAAATAAATCAAAATGTGAATAAAGTTTAGTTTTATAGGTTTACGCAACACATTCACACATCTGGCTGTTAAGAGGCGTATTTTTTTATTATTAAATTCTTTAAAGTCTTTAAAGTTTGAGTTTATTTGTAAGGGATGCCATATGAGAGTGTTAGGTCAATGGCTAAAAATGTGGAAAAATTTCTTTTGTAGCCTCCAAAAATTAGTTACTCTCTGGGGTTTGTCTTAACCCACACGCAAAACTTGTACTTATTCAGTGGTTGTAAAGTTGTTCCTGTAAACTTTAGAGACACAAAAACACAGTAGTTACAAAGAAAACTCTACAGTTACACACAAAACACATAAAACTCTGTAGTTACAAGAGAAAACTCATTAGTTACACAGAAAACTTGATAGTTGCACCGAAAACTCACTAGTTATGTATCTGTAGTAACAAGAAAAATGTCATGGTTGCACAGAAAAATCAACAGTTGCACCTAAAACACTGTAGTTACACCTAAAACTGTAGCTTTAAGAAAACATCTCAATAATTGCACAGAAAACTCTGTAGTTACGACAGAAAACTCGATAGTTATGCCTAACACTGTAGAAAAAACTCAATAATTAAGAAAAGGAAACATCTCAGTGGTTGTATAGAAAGCTCGATATTTCCACAATAAACTCGATAGCTACACAGAAAACTGCTGTTAAAGAAAAAACTCAATAATTACACCTAAACCTCTGTAGTTACACAGAAAACATCTCAGTGGTTGCACAGAAAACATCTGTAGTTGAGAACAAAAGAAACACTCTCAAACCAACTGTCAGAACCAGAAACACACACACACACACACACACACACACACACACACCTCCATTCACACACAGACAGACTCCTCCGTTCACACACACACACACACACCTCCGTTCACACCTTTGTTGTCCCTTCAGGTGACACCTTCACCTTCAGCGACATCACCCGCAATGTTCTGCTCTACCGTCACGCCGGCCTCTCCACCCAAGACGACGCCATCACCTTCTCCGTGAGTGACGGCATCTCCATGGCGACCACAGTGGTGCAGGTGGCGGTGCTGGGCGCCGGGGGTGACGGGCCGCAACGGGACCCGGCAGCCACTCTGTCACTGGAAGTGGGCGAGAAGAGCAGCACGGTCATCAGACGTTCACACCTGGGTTATACCGTGAGTGAACAGAGGTCGATAACAGCTGTTACTGTTGGCTTCCTCTGAGATAACAGAGGCTTTTTTTCCCTTTTTTTTTGGTTCAAAGATTAGAGAATATTGTATTTTACGCTTGATGTTTCTCTTCAGCACATTCAGACACTTAAGATGCTATTTCAGGTTTTATTTCGGAGGAAAATTCCAGTGGAAGCGAAATACATCAGATTACAGCCAACTACTTTACTTTTTGTGTGTAGATTTATTAGTGGTAAAAAGAAATGCAAATAAGCACCCTGGGAAATGTAAAATCCACGCCATTTCAGTACTTTACATTATACATTTGCTAACCTTTAGCATCTACAAATTCATATTTCATTTGCAATGTTCGGTTAACATATACATTATTGCTGATGATGCTTGTCACCGCCCTGTTTGTTTTGCTGTTAAAATGAATTTGAATGAAATGAAAGGAAAGCTGTGTTCTCATCATTACCACGGTGACGCTGTTCTGTCTCTCACAGGACGACACATCCCCAGATGACCAGATCCAGATCCAGCTGGTGTCTGTGCCGATGTACGGCATCCTGACCAGGAGCCAGTCCCAGCAGGAGCACCAGGAGCTGCGGGAGTACTCCTCCTTCACCATGGAGGACATCAACAAGAACAGGATCAGGTAAGAGGGGACTGTTGGTACAAATGTCAGAAGTTTGACTGGTTCCCTTTAGGCCTATATTTCATCACTTCATTGATCTCTGTGAACAAAATGAAACTGTCGTCTTCAAAGCTTAGATTATTTTTCAAGATATTTACTGAAAAAAAACACAGGATAAGGACACAGTGAAGACACAAGCTATATTCACAGTGTTTGCTCTGTGCTAAACAGCCTCATCCTGCACTTAAAACAACCAAACAGCTAACAGAAAAGAGCCAAGCATCAGGGAGAATAGACTGAATTTGTCAAAAATAAAGAAGCAAATGTATGATTGTTAAAAAGAAATAAAAGAAATAAAAGAAGTAAATAATACAAAAAGGAAGGTGCACATTTGGATTCAGCCACTGATGCAACGTTCACAGAAATAATCTGCTCAAAACTCACCCAAATCGCTCGTTTTACACAAACGTCCTGCAGCTATTACGTTTACTAATTGTGTTTATTCTACTGTTTATCAGCTGTTCTGTGCTGCTGTTGTTATGCATTTAATATATTATGGAATATCCATAAAATATGCCACATAGGGGCCATTTACACTGCATCGGTTTCTGCATTTTGGCTTTTTGGGAGCCTGAAAATACAAACTTTTGCAACCCGGTTCCAAATGCAACCCCTTCTGTTTCCGTGTAAACTGGCAATGTGCAGATCCTGTGAGAACGGTGACGTGACAGCTGCAATTTTTTGCGGATCCGTGTACGCGACGATCGTTCTTACAGTGTTATCACATGGAAGGAGATTTTTTTAAAAACAAAGAAGAAAGACTTCCTCATTTTTACTCGGGTGGTTCTCATCTAAGCGTGGCCTTTAGTCAGGGGTAAAAAGGCTGGAAACCACTGCTGTAGAGAATACAGAAATACTTTTTCATATCAAAACCAAATATAAACTCAGGAACATTTTATGATTTCCCCCAAGGTTCGACTGATGTATTTGTCTTTTTCTGACATTTTTTGGTACTTCTCTCCTGGTATTTTCTCTTCTTTTTTAGTTGACATGAGAAATAATTCTGACGTACATTGAGGTATTTCACTTCGCTTCAAAGGCAAGAGTCTCTAAAACATGTTATAAAAAGCACCCAAAAGAACATCCCTGGTTTCAGTGCGGGGTTTTAGCTTCCCGGGATGGTTTAAATGCTTCTTCAGAGGCTTATAAAAACAGAATATCAGCATAAAACCTGAAGCTATTAACCAAAAATGACTTTCAAAAACCCTCAGTCGCTTCCAGAAGCAGTCATTGTATAAGCAATAAAGGTTCATGAGGGTCCATGGGAGAGAAGAGAGTGAATTGGCACCTTTTTAGTTCTTCAAAAAATGAAAATGCTCCGAGAGCTCTGTTAACAGCTCCCTCGTGATGACAACTTTTTTTGAAACTATGAATGTCGATCCCATTTTTCAGGGCTTTTTCACCTTGACCTGCAGATATGTTGAGTTTTAAGAGATTCAGAAGGTTTTTTTTTTTCAGAGGAGTTTAGAATCCTTCAACAAAAGTTAAAAACATGAAAACCACTCAGGTTGAAGTGAAGAGCAGGAAAGAGTGATATGTTTTCAGTTCGCTGAGGCGCTGACAGGATGTATGAGCCTCTAATAAAGAGGCTGTTTCAAAGGAAAAGTCTGGTGTTGATTCCACTCTGTCAGAGATAAAATAGCGCTCTGAGGGTTCTTCACGCTGCAGCTGTAGTTGTGATCAATTTCTCTGATTGCAGCTCGAGTCGGCGGGGATTATTTTCCCCTCAGCGTCACAGCAGAAGAGGAAGTGGTAATAGCTGTCTGAGACTTTTTGTTTTCCTTCAATCTAATGTTTCTCCTCACGAGACGAGAGCTCTCCAAACATTACCCAAACTCAACTAAGAAAACAAATGAATTAGAAGGGAATCATTTCATATCTTTTCTTCCCCATTACATCCAGTGACTCAGCCTGTTGGCATAAGCAACGCCAATTAGCATCACTCTGATATTACCTGCAAGAGGTGCCGAGGCCCCATATGAGAGGCGCAGAGATGAAGTATAAATATTCACACACTAACTGCTTCATTTTCATAACGCAGGCCCTGATTAGCTTTAGCGCAGGACCATCCTCAGGGGGCAATCTTCAAATCGCCTGTATTAGTTTGGTCTCTGTGGTTTCAGCTCCTACAAACAAGAGCCGCGAATTGTTTTATGGGAATTAAATGGGATTAGAGAAGAGTATACTGGTATGGATTTCAATTTTATTTGTGCTTTGCAGAGATTAGCAGCTGCATCGTTGTGGGAGGGCTAATGCAAAGCTTTCCCAAGTCCCCTTATCAGTCCAGGATTAGACACATAAACTGATTTTTATGTATTCATTAAAGGACAATTATTGTATCAATCAAAGTAATTATTGGCTGTGCTCATGCATATGGCATTAATTTTGGCATGATTGTCTATTTTTGTTTAATTTTTGAATTTCCAGCTCAGCTCCTGCAATAAGTCTAAATTACACTTTGAAAACAAAATTATTACATTCAGACTGTTACGAGCAAAAAAAAAAAAAAAAAATGCTCCATTGAAACCCATTCAAACTGACAATTAGATCTCACAGACGTCAAAGCAGAAAAACATGACTTGACTTATTTCTGGGTGTCATTCTGGGCTTTTGACTTTGAGTTTGTCATTTCAGCTATTTTCCACATATTTGGCACATGGATAAAAAACATGATATTTCGTCTAGGTGCACTGTCAAAAAAAGCTACCTTGCATGTAGTATATTGAACATTCTTTGTGTGTGTGTGTGTGTGTGTGTGTGTGTGTGTGTGTGTTTTCATCTAAAAACGTAATGGCATCATGACAAAAACCTGGCATTTAAAAGGTTAAAATTCTGAAAATTTATGAATATTTGATATTTATGATTAGGACTGAAGATGGTTAAAAAAACAACCTCAATTAAAGTAGAAAATAATATTAATGTATAATATTTTTATAGCCTGATCTTGAAAAGCACACTTTGTGTGCAGAGCAGTGTGCACAAAATATAATAATGTATAAAAATCGATGGTGCTGATTATCATTGGCATATCCCAGCCTGTGATTACCAAAAAATAATCTACGTAGCATGTAGTATATTGAAAATACTTAATTCATCAAAAACATGACAACAAACCTGTATTTTAAGGGTTAAAATTCTAAAAATGTATAAAAATTTGATATTTGTGATTAGGACTGATGTTGGTAAAAAATACATTTTTTAAAGCTTGATTTAAAAAAAAACATTTTGTGCGCAAAGCAATACGAGTGCGTGTAATAATAAAGTAAGCCCTTAAGGGTTAAAATATATGCAATAAAGGTCAACAATACTCTTTTTAACGACAAATCTAACAAATATCTCCACCTACAGGTACATCACTTCCTTAGAGACGGGCAGCCAGCCGGTCACAGACATCTTCCACTTTGTTGTTTATGACGGAGACAACAATCGCCTTGACAACCAGATGTGCACCATCACCATCACGTCTACGCTCAGACAGCCGCCGGTGGTCACAGTCCGCAGCGGCATCAAGGTAGACACACATGAATCAGAGCAGAAACACACACATCAACACAAACACACACACACACACACACAGGCCCAATTCTAAAATGATCCTAATATATAAAAGACTACAGTTTTATGGCCGGTACAGTACATAAACAGTCTTGTACACACAAACTGCACACTGTTATTTCCCCTCCATTAACTCGCCTGCTCATAAGAGACTGAAATCCTCAAATACTCTTTAGTTGTTTTTTTTTAAAAGCAGCTTCAGTTTTCAGAAAAAGTCATTAAGGAGACAAATGAAGCAGAGGAAATCATCGCCCACTGTCACATGTCGTCTCTCAGAAAGCATCAGATCAACCCTGCTGGTGACTGACTGTTACTTAGCACATTTACTGTACTCAAATACAAAGTTGAGGTATTTGTACTTTACTTGAGCTTTTACTTTCTTTTCATGTCGCTTTCTACATTTATTCTACGACATTTCAGAGGTAAATATTGCCCTCCATATAAGCTCCCCCGTGCTCCTTATATTACGATGTTACCAGCAGCTGTTGACCCCGAGCTTCACTTTATGTTCATATTTATATAAATTATTGCTCAGACT
Organism: Plectropomus leopardus; assembly: GCF_026936395.1. Lineage (NCBI taxonomy): Eukaryota > Metazoa > Chordata > Actinopteri > Perciformes > Serranidae > Plectropomus > Plectropomus leopardus. The sequence continues at coordinate 3,449,804 of NC_142179.1, forward strand.
GCACTATCATCTCTTGTTTAATGTACATTTGTGTGTTTTTAATGTTGTGTTGTTTTTACGTTGTATCTTTGAGTGAAGCTAAAAACAGATTTACGGTGAGGTGGACAATAAAGTCATCAGCGTTTCATGAGCATGTAACTGTTGTCAAGTGATGTCACGCGTGCACGTTGCCTGTGGACGTGGGACGTGGCTTTTGGCGTCACACTCGTACACTGAGAGCACTGACAAAGCGGCGCGTTTTTTTGGCGCACTGTGAATGACATCACAGTCGAGAAGTGCTGCTGATCGGTTGGTAGTAATGTGAATCCTGGACAAGAAGTTAGCCATTGATGCAGGGACGACACTGTGTGTGTGCGTGTGTGTGTCTCTGGTGGAGGAGGAGGGAGAAATGATGTCAGACCTAATGAGGGTTACACTGGTGCTCGCTGCAGAGCCTCCCTCAGGGATGAATCCTGTATCAGCACTGCAGAGCTGCCCCTCCAGAAACATACAAAGTGAAATCTCAAAGGTTTCTACTTTCAAACATCTCCTTTAGTTAGCTGGGAGGCCTTTCTTTAAAGCAGCAATCGTCTCAAAGTACAACACAAAGTGGTACTCCTGCAGTGGTTACACCTGATAACAGTCTGAATCGTTTTGGGAAACTAAAAAGAACAACATAAAGGTGGAAGCAACTCCCAGACAACAAACCTCAAGCAGCACTTGATAATTTGCCAACTTTCTCAGCCCTTCAGACTTTCTTCAAGCATTTTGAATTAATTCTCAATAAATCTAAAACCAAATGACTCAAATCTGGTAAAAACAAAGACTTTATATTGATTTTTCCCATTTGTTCACACCACAGAGACTAACAGAACCAGCATTAAATTTATTTTTAGTTTTAAGGACAAAGCATGTTTTCTGAATGTGTATTTATGACACAAAAGTTTTTGTTTTTTCCATCAACTCCTTTATTAACATCTTATACCCACTAGTCTGGAGTGGGAGAGGACATTGTGCTGCTGTTTGAGATAGAAATAAACAAAGTGAAAAGTAACCAACAGATTTTGAAAAGAATCAAAATGTGAACAAAAACATTTTAATTGAATCCCGTGTAGCTGGTTGTGTGTTATTGATTCGCTTGTTGGACCTGTTTATTCACAAAAATACCTTTTATCTGGTGCCGTCTCTCTGCTGCATCTTTTCAATCCCTTTCACTGATTTTAATCAAAAGTATGTGATTAAAAGTCGTCAGTCCTTATTTGACCTGTGTGCTCCTCTTACAGTTGCAACCAGCAAGTGTCCTCTTAGGAGGGAGGGGAAATAAAAGCAGAGCATGTTTTCTTACATCCAAATGTCTGACCATTTAGAGGCAAACCTTTACTTTTTGGCAACATGTGAAATAAATGACCCTAAAAGCCAAAATACATGAGTTATTTGCGTATTTTGTTTTTAGGTCCAAGAAGGCAGCCGAGTGCAGCTATCTACCAATCACATCATAGTGTCGGACCTGGACACGCCCAAGAAGGACCTGCTGGTTTGGCTCATCAGTCCTCCAAAATATGGCTTCATCGAAAACACCAACAGAGGTGAGACTTTGATTTATCAGCACTCTGATGTTTAGAGTTTAAGAGTTTAAACTTAAGATTATGGACTTGGTTGAATCCAAATGTCCACTTGTCCACAACACACTTGCAGACTTGTGGACTTTGCAGGTGAGTTTACAAGAAGCCTGCGAGTGTAGAGGACTTTCCAAAACCACAATTTATCAAGTCCTCAAGAGGCTTCAGCTTCAGGTGGACTTTCTGCAGACATCCAGATAGTCCGCTTCACCATAATTCACTTGTTTAACAAGGCAAAGCAGCTTTATTTGTATTGCACATTTCATACAGCAAGGCAATTCAAAGTGCTTTACAGAGCAATAAAATATAAAATATATTAAAGAACAGAGACTTACGATAAAAGAGTAAAGAGAAAAGAAATAAAAGGTCAAATTAATTACTAAATGATTTACTTTTTTCTCTTAAATCACCATCAAAAATAACAAAAGTGCAGACAAAAGGTTTTAACTTACACCATAAGAACAAAAGTATTGGGCCACACCTCTTAATCATTGGTTTCAGGTGTGTCATTCAGTCCCATTGACACAGGTGTATAAAATCTGGGTGAATGGGCAAAAATTCCCACAGACACACTCCAAAATCTTGCGCAAAGCCTTTCCAGAAGAGTGGAAGCTGTTATAGCTGCAAAAGGGAGGAACAACTCCATATTAATGCCTGTGGATTTGGAACGGGACGTCATAAAAGCTCCTGTAGGTGTAATGTGTAAGAGGCCCAATACCTTTGTCCATAGAGTGTAAATTCAATTTCGGTTTTATTTATAAAGCCCATTATCACAAATCACAATTTCCCTCAGAGGGCTTTACAGCATACGACATCCTTCTCTCCTGAGGCCCTCACAGCGACTGAGGAAAACTCCCCCTCAAACAAAAGATAAAAAGATTAATTAAAATGATTTAAAAATCAAGTTTTGAAAATATGTTTGTTATCATTACAGGCTGGAATAAGCAATATTAAAAGAGGAACGTTTTGCCCACAATTCATCGCAAAACAGACCTGACACTCTAATTTTCCAATTGCTGACTAAAAACAAACAATGCATTATTGTTTTAAAAACGTACTTGAATCATGTAGGCCAGAAATAACATTCAACCATATGATAATACAGAAATATGTAGACGTATAGGTAATCAAATTGCATTTTATTACTGCAGCCTGTAATACCAAATGTAAAGGCTAAGAAAATTGACCGAAAAACATCAAAAGGAGGTCTTTCAATGTAAGAAATACCCAACAAATTTAGTCATAGTGCCCTTATTTACAAACGTTTCTGTGTGTAAACATGCAGCCGGCAGTCTCTGCGTGATGACAGTGAACACGTCACAGCACATACGACTGAAGTCTGCGAGGAGTCAGTCTGCAGGAAAACATTTGGATTCAGCCGATGTTTCTTTTCTTCTTCATGTCGCTCACGTAAGGTTACAAATCAGAACATGCAATAACAAATATGAGCACATGTGACACAGTGTTACTTCTGTGCGCACGTATGCAGTCACACCTGCATTTCCCTGAATAATTTTCACATTTCTATTGATGTCACACTCGTACGCACACAATCCCAAGTTGAATTCCCCGCGGTGTCGCTGCCATCTGTCACAGCCTGATTATGTTGCGGGTTAGCACTGCCAGATAGCCGGCTACAGATGGAGCCATTGTTGAAGGCCCAATTTTGTCTGCATGCTCGCTCAGCTGCCGCTGCACTTTTCTTCTGTCCCTCACAAGAATTGTTTGGAAACATGAAAAAGGTGAGATGAGTTGAAAAGGAACTGATCCCCTCTGGGAAAACGTGTCATTGTGCGAGCAGAGTGGAAATCGAAAATCAAATAAAACACTTGGACATTGACAGAAATGGCAAAAAAAGCAAAAGATGCTCACAGTAAAGTGATACAGTTGGGGTCAGAAGTGCATAACATTTGGAGCTTGTCGATATTTTAGAGAATTGTTGAGGGTGTGTGAAGTTTCATGATTCGCACATTAGGGGTTTTACACAATAGTCAACGATCAAAACATTTAGTCGCCACTTTGCATTGTTGTTGACTACTCTATGGTTTTTGTTTGCTGCAGACATAAAGCAGCTTTGTGCATATAATACACACTACACACTGGCTCTGCTATTCTCCAAATAACCCACTTTGCTCTTACAACATTTATTTGAAAAATATTTAAAACACACAGAATTTAAGCAAAGAAAAGACTGAGATATATCTGAGATACGGGGGTTACCATCTTGCTCTGTTGATGTCATTGAGAGTTGGATTCTGTGCTGTAGCGATATCCATAGTGGGGAAGTTCCCACCGAAAAAAATCCCCTTTTTGTATAATTGAATAACTCATAAAACCGAACTTTTCATAAAAACACGTGAACAAACATCAGAGTGATGAGAACTACCTTCAGTGACAGAAATCACCTTTGGGAATAATGTGTTTGTTGTGTACTTTGAGTTTTTCGTTTGGCCTCCGTCCCATTCATTAACACAGAGGGGCGGGCTTTATGACCTATACTGCAGTCAGACACCAGGGGGCGATCCAGATTGAAAAGCTACACTTTGGGGGAGCTGTCATATTGTCCATCTTTACATAAAGTTCATAGTTGCTGTAGTCAAACGCCATCTGCAGCTCGCACAAGCATGCTGGAGATTTAGTCCAATCAGATCGCAGCTCATTTGTAAACAGCCTCTCAGAGCAAAGGTGGAGGAAGGTGGGTCATTACTCTTCGTACACTGGTTATATGAGATGTTTTTGACCAGAAAAATACACAATCTCATATGTGTGCCATATGCATGAACACAGCAAAAGTTATCAAAAATAAAGAATGAAAGTTTATAAAATGAGCTAAACAGTCCCTAAGTGTTAAAGCCATGGCTACATTTTTTTTTAAGCAACAGCAGAAAAAAACAGTTGAAATGTAAAGCTGCACCGTTCATTTTTAAGAACAGATGTGAAGGTGTAGTCATACAGATTAGGCTCGGCTATATTACATGCACAAAGAGTTATCAGATGTAATGAAGGATGCGTGCAGTCACATATTTATATTGTCTGCTGCAGTACATAAGCAGCTGGCTCCGGTCTTCTCCCTCTGCGTCCTTGATGGCTGCTGGAGCAGAGGGACTATCGTTGGTATTCAGCAGAGGCGCTCAGCAGTGTGAGGTGACTGGATCGCTGCTGTCACCGAGGCACAGGGGAGGCCGGTCGGTGTCAATGTGTCGCCTGTTTGTCTCAACAAAACCAACAGGTCTTGCAACGACATGCAGATGCACGGAAACACAAAAGGCATTCACCCACATGTGTTCTGCATTTTCATGATTACATTAAGGAACAACATACAGAACAGAAAACACACCTACATACATATGCTTTATTTATATGCAAATCAGCTTCCAGCAACCATTTATATTTGTGTGGTTAGACAGAGACAGGCACACATTATGCATTGTGATTTTAATAGCTGGTGCAGGAGCATTTAAACATGCATATGCATATATCAGTGCATGTTTATTTTATAAGTAAAAGTTAGGCTGAGGTTAGCGATGTTAGTTGGTCCATCAATCAGTCCACTACTTTTTTTAATTTCATAGAATGAGTACTGGTGTGCATTAGTCAAATTATTTAAAATTTGCCTCAGAATGCTTTACAAGCTTTGCAACACACAACAGCCTCCAGAAAATAGCCTAATGTTTGTCATCTATCACTCATTCATCCATTTATTTCATTCAGCATCATACATTTTTTCTCAGCTGTACTTTCAAATAACTGATACATACATTCATACAGACTTGATTATAGCTATTTAAAAATTTCCTTGGAGACCAAAATTAATTTCTTCAGCAAAGGGGAATAGGTTTTTAGTAGAGAATGCCTTTAAAGTAACTGTAAATGTAAAAGTTAAAGATATTTAACCCTTAGGGACTATTTTGCGCTTTTCATTCTTCATTATTTAATAATTTTGGGGGTGTTCATGCATATGGCATACATTTTGGCAAGATTGTGTATTTTTGTTTAATCTCGGAATTTCCAGCTCAGCTCCAACAATAAGTCCAAAATTTCTGTTTTGTTTTTTTCATCTAAAAACATAGTGGCATCATAATAAAAACCTGGCATTTAAAGGATTAAAAATTATTGAATATTTAATATTTATGATTAGGACTGATATTGGTTAAAAATGAACTCAGCGAAAGTACAAAGTAATATTAATGTATACATTTTTTAAAGCTTGATTTTGAAAAGCACGTTTTGTGCACAGAGTGATGCAAGTGTCACTCTGTGTGTAATATCAAAGCGAGCCCTTAAGGGTTAACTCATTCCCTGCTGTCTACTCGTATATGGATTATTGTCAGCTCTTCATTAGTCTAGTTTAATATGAGATAGACGGAGATGTCAGCAGGGTTGCTTTTCTTTTTTTTTCGTTCTGAAATCAGCAGATAACATGTCTGAGATGGGATTGTTTTTTTCTCTGGTGGCTGCAGGTAATTTCCCATCCTGATCAGATTATCAGAGGTCAGATAAGAGACTCCCGTCCCTCACTTTATGTCAGCCACATGATGGAGATGTGATGTGATTCACTGTTGTGCCTCAAACACACACACACACACACACACACACACACACACACACATCAGCTATTCCCTGCAGAGCCCTGACTCAGCTCACCACAGACTCATCCATCTTCTGTGACGACGGCGCTCACGCTTTGTCTCAAACTTCAGAGATTTCAAGGTTGATTTTCACTACGACTCTCTGTTGAAAGCTGTGAGTGACAGAATCGAAGGGAACTGTAAAAGAGTCTCGGTGCAGCCATCCCGCATCCAAACTGCCAGACAAAAGGAGAATAAAAAAGGCAGTTTGGGGAAAAGAGACAAGTTGTGCTGTCGTTCAGCAGTCAGATGATGGAAGTGACGGCACGTTAACCGTCGCCTGAGAGGAACACGAGTCTTGTGTTACAGGACGGTGAACGCAGCAGTGTACAAAGTGCTGCTGTGATGTGAACTCAACTGCAAGATACACATGAATGTGACAAAGTGACACAACTTCTTAGGACAGGTTTCCAAAAATATCAAAAACTGGAGGCCAGATTTCTAATATCTGTTTCTTTCTATCCTCCCGTCCATTAGGAGGCTCAGTTAGCGGCTCGCGGGTCGTCACACCTGACGTGCCTTTCTCCGTGGAGGACCTGACGTCTGACCACATCTTCTACGTCCAGGACAGCCAGGACCAAGCTGAGGCCAAACAGGACATCTTCAGCTTCTACATCAGTGACGGACAGAGCCAGACAGAAGCTTTCAACGTCGAAATCGACATCCAGGTAGCTGGTTTCTATCCACTATAACTTCTTAAATTGTGAAGCAAGTATTCTTTCTTGTTAACATATAATAAATATCCAGATTTGTTGTTTTATGTAACTTATATTAAAACTACAGACACATTTTCTTTACACTCATTCTTCGAAGAGGAAGAACACGTCGTTTCCTTCAGCCCCTCCATCTGTTCTAGTTATCACTATTATCATCCCCTTGTTACATAAATGCTTCTGTCCCTGAAACCCTGTGATCCCTTTATCATCTGAACAGTGAAATAACAACTTAAATGAGAGACTGTTCAATGGAGGTCTGCACTCAGAAGTTACTGGTAAAAGTTAATCTGTTACGGAAAAAACTTTGCTGATTTTCAACCTGCTTCGTATTTCGACAGTGTGTGTAGTATGTGTTAATGAAGTGTGGTGAACTTACCGCTTATCAGCGACCAGATCTCCCTGCTTATTCGCCAGCTCAAATCCACTGGCGTGTCCAGAGTGTGTTTTAATGGGGTCACCCAAGTGGGACACTGACTTCTGCAGGGGTGGCATGAAATACGAGCGCTGCTGCGGGAACACATTTCGGCATCGCTTTAATTTGCCATTTTTTTTCTCCACTACCCATAACTGCTTTAATTACTGACATTGCAATGTCTGACATTCCTGTTCATAGTTTAGTTTAAAAGATTAATAGATCAACGAATCACAACACAACAGAGCAGAATAACACCACACAAATATAAAATAAAGCTTCCATACTACAAAGTAAGTATAAAATGCCGACAAAAAAGTGCCAAAAAAATAAAAATAGATAATCCTGTGTAAACCATAGATGTGTTAAGAAGATCTGGATACAGCGTGAAGGCGGAGCGTTGTTCGTTCCTAAGAGAGCTGCTCAGTCGAAGCATGAAAAGCAGAAAAAAGCTCTATTTCCGCAGTATGAAAGTACCTGGATCTTTTGCACTACCTATGAGGCGCGAGCACGACAGACTTAAGGCGGCCGAGTTTACCTGAGCGGGTAACTTACACCTGCAGAGCGACTTCCTGTTTAGCGCTTCCCTAGCTTTTATGGCGGTCTAAAAACTTTGATCTTGCGGCTTTTTAAGACTTTCCAAATCAAACTGGATGACTTAAATCTAGACAGTGAAATGAGTCGTTTTAACGTATTGTTTAACTGTAATGAAAGATTGCTTGTTACCAGCTAGCCGCCATATTATTATTTTTTTAACTTTGGTCTGGTGCAGTGCATTCTGGTAATTGTAGGTTTCCACCTCTTGAGCAAAAGTGAGCGCACACAGCCCTTTTTCTCTGTTTTCTCTGAGTGTTTCCGTCTTTTTACTGCGTGGACAGCCCAGGTTTATGGAAAGACCCTCTCATCATTTCTTGTCTTCAGAAGAGCTCAGTAAAGGTTTCTGATTTTTATTTATCATAATCATCCCAATCTTTTCACCCAACCTAAGACCAAAACACACACTGACTAATGCACTTTAATTTAGTTGAGACTTTACAGCCTCACGCTCCATCGGTAATTTAGGAATGGACCGTCTCACACAGCAGTAAACCATTATCCTTGATCTGCAGGAGGCTTCATCTGAGGAAAAATAAAAACAGCTCCATCCTCAAACTGTCAGCCCAAACAAACTCTGCATCCCAATCAATCACTTCAACCCGTTTTACTTCTTGAGTTAAATTGATGAGGCTGTCATTGAGCTGTTAAGTGTGTGTGTGTGTGTGTGTGTGTGTGTGTGTGTGTGTACGTGAGCTGTTTGCATACTGTAAATCTCTGAGTGTGTGCTTGTAGAGGTGGTAGTCAATGCAAAATAATCTGTTTGATCGCAGGAATCTGGGAGCGTGTCATTATCTTCTGAAGAGTTTTCTTCATTTTTCTCTGCAGAGTAAAGAGGACAGAGAACCCGTGGTGGCGGTCAGCAGCATCCATGTGGAGGAAAACTCTGGAGTCGTCATCACCAACTCGTCACTCAGCGTCCACGACCCGGACACACCGGAGAACGAGATCCTCTTCACCATCATCAGGAAGCCTCACTACGGTGAGCACAGTGGTTCAAATATTATTGAGTACATTTACCAAAGTACTGTACTTTAGGGAAAATTTGAGACACTTGTACTTTACTTAAGTCTGTTCTTTTCATGCCACTTTGTACTTCTATTTTACTACATTTCAGAAGGAAATATTGAACTTTTTACTGCACTACATTTATCTTTAGTCACTAGTTACTTTACAAAATAAGATTTCTGCATAAAGAGCAAACAAAACTACCTACTACCCAAGAATTAATACAAGTACAGCTGAAACACTTAGTTGGTTTATCATTTATCAGCTATTGATAGAACATTAGTGAGTAACTATTTCTGATAAACATTTTAGTTGTTTTCTAATTTATTTTGAATAATTTTATGATTTTTACATTTTTAAAAACTTTATGGATGGGGTACTTTTACTTTTAATACTTTATGTACATGTTCCTGATTATACTTTTACATGCAACAGAGTATTTTTACAGTGTGGTATTAGTATTTTTACTTAAGTATTGAGTCTGAATACTTACACTCAGGGTAGTCTAGATAAAAAATATTGCAGTCTCATGCAAAAACTGCAGTAAATCTTTATGACTAATAAGTTATGAATATTTACTTAAGTCTGTTCATGTTTCTGATTATTTTTCCTTTATTTTACTTAAGTAACATTTTCCATGCAGGACTTTAATTTCGAAAAGAATATTGTTACACTGTGATATTAGTATTCTTACTTAAGTAAAGTATCTGAATACTTCCTCCACACACAAACTACCATATAAAGCATCACACTCAGGATAGTCTTAAAGTAATGCAGTCTAATGCAAAAACCCTGCAATAAATCCTACCTTTGTTATACTGATAGAGGTTATGACTATTTACTCTGCTCTCTGTAATGTAAATAGGTTTTACAAACATATTAGAAACACCTCTTATCATCAAAATGACAACAAAATTGAAAAAGGCTAAACATTTAAACATCGATGAAGGAAGAGTCTATTCCAGGACTCATATATGAGATTGAAATTGAAGTTAAGATAGATGTACCTGGGGAACTGAGTATCAAAATTTACACTGCAGAAGTTCAAATTTTTCTCTGGATTCTGAGCTCGACATGTTGACGCATCTGATGAGAGTTTTCCTCAAATACACATTTCGGTCTCTTTAAATGCCAAAGTTGGCACAAAAATCTTGTATCAACACCTAAAAGCAAACTGTGTATCTGCTGCACAGTGTTAATGCAAGGTGCTATTCATACAAATGAAATGTCTGAATGAAGATTTTTCTGCTGCTTCTGTAGACATTCACACATACACACACACATACACACACACATCATAAGCTGTCTTTTATTTCACGGTAATCATGTTGCCTTAAGATCAAGGCCTACTTGATCCTACTACCGAAGAAAAACATTCAGTGGTAGCGCAGACATGTAATGATCTTATTTATGTAAATCTTAATGATATAGCACTTACTTAAAACACAAACACCATTCAGCCGTCAAACACTGCTGGCGACCAGCGGATGATATGCAGAGCACATGTGAGAAACCGATGAACAGAAAAATGTATCGCATTAACTTATCTCTGCAAAAATCCATCAAAGACAATCACGCAGAAAGACAGTGATTTTTTTAAGGTGGTAAAAATACATTTTGCTGCGTCCCCTGTCCAAAGCCATACATTGCTTCGCTGGTGGTACTCCTGTCTGCTTCTCCAAACTGGGGACGTGCTGACCGCCACCTACTGTAGCGAATACACTGACAATGGATAAGTACCTCATAAAACCCAATTTAAAAGATCAGAACTGTCCATTTAAGTAGTAATTATAGCATCATAATTGCTGTTTTTAACATATAATTGAGATGTCAGCCACAGAAGAGCTTTAATAGCAGATTCTCTTTTATTCACAAACACACAGAAACAGCACATACGGCACATACGCGCTGGAAAAAATCATGCAAACAGATGTGTAGTCAGTTTATTAGCATATAGACCCACATACACAACACATATACTATCAGATGTTCCCTCTACACACACACACACACACACACACACACACACACACACACACACACACCACAAACTAATAAGCAGCCCAGCAGAGAGTTATGCTGAGGGGTATCCAGCATGTTGATAGTAAATTGTTCTGAACTTGATGGAGACGAACACACACTCTCTCTCACACACACACACACACTCGTAAACACATTACTCTCACTTCCGACACTCAAACAGTTTAAAAGAAGACAAACACACCGTTCGCCCGCTGCAGCGCCGCACACTGACTGCAGCCATTCCTCACACACTCGCCGCACACGACCGTGCGACACACACTCAAATCAACTGACCTCCAAACACTCTGTTTTCCTGACGTCCCCCTCTCCCTCCCAAATTGAGTTTTCTTTCCTGGCTGCCAAAGCTTTGGTAGACTAAAAGAAATTGCTTCACAAAAAAACCCATTTTTTTACCGGACAAAAAATATATTTCTTACTCAGCAATATATCATTTTACCCAATTTTAAAAGTTAACAGAATCAGAAACTGGGTAAAAAATCCAATAAAAGAAAGTGAAGAGCAGTAATAAGTAAAATTTGTCACATTGGAGTGATGTCAAAGGAGACAAAAAATATGCTGTTTTACTAAATTTGCATGAAGGAAAGAAAAATCCATCCCATGAGGAGCCACTTAGATAATTCTGTGTGTGAGATGTAGAAAACTGGCTTTAATAAAGTCACCAAACACCAGAGATTTGAAGCATGGGGAATGGAGCTGCAGCGACACAAAGAAGTGGCTTCTTCTGGCTGCATAAATTACCAAAGGAAGACAGGCAGTGTTAATTAAATAACTTTATGTATTTATAAACACTTTTAATTGGAAAATTAGCTGTCAGCTACAGTAATGTTAGCAGAGAAATGTAAGTTTTAGTGATTTCACTTTGTATAACAAGCATCCAGTTAAGCACCAGATTAATATAGAGTCAATGCTTTACTTTGATTTAACATTTAAAATTAGTTAATTGACATTTTCTAATTTACTATCTAGGCTCAAATAACTGGATTTCATGATTTCCTTTTTTTTTTTCAAAATGTGATTTGAAGTTTCCAAATTACAAATTGAATCTCCTGAGACACATTGCCCATTTTATTTAACTAAGGTAGAAAGAGAAAAACATAATAATTTACTAAACCTGGACGTTTTTGAAGCAACATTTCCTGTGGAGCTTTATTGTCACCTAATGTCAAGTTAAGTTAAGTTATTTAAATGCACATATTTGCACATCCACCTATGTCAGTTGCAGGTACATTAGAAAATATCACAATTTATTGATTATACTTATAGTTTCTATACTATAGTGTAATCGATAAACAGTGAAGCTGAGAGAGAGCAGCGCGTGGGATGGGCTGTCAAATGTGTGACCGTGGTTCAGTCATGAGCCTGATTTGTATTTTAAACTCATTTGCATTTTTTTAATGATCTGGTGAAGATTAGGAGGAATTTCAGCTCAAAAAACACATCTACTTTGAACACCATTAGCTTACATTTCCTCACAATCATATGAAATTATTTTGGTCTTGATGACAGTGCTCAAAATACCAGCTCACCAGATGACCCTCATGGATTTGTCCACCTAAAAATGTCCATTTGGTAATTGCTGGGTGTTATTTTCAACACTTCCCCACTGCCAGACACCTGCTAGGGGTCATTCCTCATCGCAGCCCCCCCCCCACCTCCTCTCTCCTCCCCAGTAAAAGCACCATAAAGCAGCCGGTGAAACCAAGTGCGCCCCCGCCATAAAACCAGCAGCGTGTACGGCTGATGGGACAGAGAGCAGGAGAGGAGTGATTTTGTTCAGGACGATGTGTCCCAAGCAGCTCGTCTTTCTAACAGGCTGCCTCTCCACTGTACTCACACACACACACACACACAGAGAGAGAGAAAAGTGCACAGATTTATCAGAAAAGACCCTTCCTAATAGAAATGTCAGGATGCTGCAACTCTTCAGCACACGCTGACACACACAGAAACAAAGTTGCATCATGCAATTGAACTTGTGTCGATTCAGCGAAAACTGCCAAAAAATAAATCACTCATGACTAAAATTATGCCCATTGGTTCATTTTCAAAGCATTATTTCATGTCAACATTAGGCAGTTACATGTATACTGAGTAATATATTATTTTACAATTTGTGTCTTTAATTAGCACATCACAGATCTGTTGGTTTCAACATACTGACGGTGGCCTGCTGGTTATATTGCAGGTTGTTTTGCTGCTGCTGGCTGCAGTGCTCTCACTCAGTACTGGAAAATATGGTCCAGGTCCAAGTCTCCACTGTCACTATTTAGTGAAAGAAAATATCAGGCAATTTATATATTTTTTGTACTTGATAATATTGGTCCACTACCAGCCTCAGAAAGTAAAAAAAAGGAAAACTTTAAAAGAATTGACAGAAATATTTTTAAAATGTATGTGTTTAAGGTAAAAAGAGAGTGTGTGTGTGTGTGTGTGTGTGTGTGTGTGTGTGTGTGTTTCCGCTCATTATGCTCCAGGATTTACTCTCAAATCCCATTTAAACCTGGGCTTTGATTTAAGAAGCGGTGTAATTTAGTGGAATCTAAAAAGTCTCATTAGTTACTACAAAGACCTTTCCCGTTTTTCACGCACCGTACGGGAAACTCAAACGTCCTCCATTTGACTGAGATAATCGCCGCACTTAACCAGATGCAGTTTGAGGTGCTTCTTTATTCAGCTACCACACACCTACACCCTCTTCAAAATCAGACGTTCATTAATCTTTTATTCCCTCAGGCAAACTCCGCAGGCGGCAGTTTTACTCGCAGCCGCTGGAGAACGGCCGGGTCCTCACGGAGGAATCTACGTTCACCTACCAGGACGTCTTGGACCGGCTGCTGGTCTACACACCTGAAACCGTCAGCGGGGGTGCAGATGAGATGAGTTTCACCCTCACAGACGGCATCCATACGTACACGGGCCACCTGGAGTTCACCATGGACGTGAGGAGGAGCGAAGGACCCAGAATGACCGTAAACAGGGGCCTGCAGCTCCCAGCAGGTAAGAGAGGAGGACGAAGGGTCATATCAGCACTTTGTTTTAACCTTTTAAAACCTGGATCCATATCAAATTTGTGGTGCTGCATTTAGACACCATTTAAACCTGTGTGCACAACTTGGAAAGAAATGTTCAGAAAATTGAAAAAAAAAAAAAAAAGTAAAAGAAAATGTATTGAAAATGAGCTGAGGGGGTTTAGAGATTATCCAGAAAAATAAAATTAAATGTCCTGAAAAATATATTTATAACTCCTATCATATATTGAAAATGATGCTACATACATACACACTTTCTTAAGGTCATTTTCTTGTTTGTTTTTTTTTGTTTGTTTATGTCCTTTTCTTTTTTTTTGGTGCTTATTTTTAGATAATTCTCTTGTAATTTTTTTAAAACTTATTTCTTGTTCATTTTTGTGGGTATTTCTTACCACGTTTCTGAAAGAAATCCAGCCAATTTGCTCAGGTTTCACAGGATTAATACAAGGTCTCAGCAGAGTCATAGAGAGTGAGAAAAGTGGTAAATTAAGCTTTCAGGAGGAGATAAAGACACAGAGTGCTCTGAATTGTTTCAGGATCTTCGTCTAAGATCACAGAGCAGAACCTGAAGGGTACGGACATCGACTCAGACAGCCTGAAGCTCCGGTACGTCCTGACCAAAGACATTCAGGCCGGAAAACTCCAGCTCAGCAAGAGCGGACGTGTGGAGAAGATTTCTGTTAAAGGTCCCGTTCAGAGCTTCACTCAGGACGACGTCAACAAAGGTTTGTTTATCTCGTCTTCTGTCTTTCTCCAACTTTTCTAAAGAAGCTCCACACTCTTCTCTCTTATTTGTACAGATGTAACCACTGAGAAAGTCTGGCTTTCTATTTTGTGAGATTTTTGTGTGATTTACTCACCATATTTCACTAGAGAGGTCATGTGACAATATTAGTCCCATGCAAAGCGGTATCTTGGTGATTCAGGATTGTTGGGAAAGTTTTCTGCACGGTGGGGTTTTGTTTTTTCCATGCCTGTTTTTGGCTCATTAATTATGTAGGTTGTGTTGACAGTTATAAAGTTTGATAGCATTTTGGATGCAAATTTAGAAGTTATGCAACACTACAAGCAGACATAACATACACCACATTTTTGGTTTGTCATTTCTTTTCAAAATGCATCACCAGCGACCCTTTAAGCGACCAAATATGTGCTCAACTTGGATGCACTGTTCAAGCAGGCGTTTTAGGTTGCCCTTGGTGTCCCACTCTCTTACTCAGTCTTGACATCATATCTGGGTGATAATAAATTTGAGAAAAATACACTTTTTCTCACTCGATACAATATAATACACTTTATTGTATTACACTTTCGATGCACTTTATTCTCCAATCGTTTAATTTAATACGATACGATACGATACGATACGATACGATACACTAGACTCTATTGTCCCTGCTTTAATGAACGTAAAAGATGTTTGAAGAGATTTTTACATCTTAACTTGATTATTAAAATGCATTGATTCTCCCCAGCAGTTCATTTGACGTATGGAGCTGACGTAAAAACAACGCTAAGTTGACGATGTGTACTTGTTTACAGGCCTGCTGCAGTACAGCCATGAGAAAGGGGAGAGGGGAGGCAGCCTGTCGTTCAAGTTCAACCTGGTTGATCCAGAGGGCAACAAACTGATCGACCAGTCCTTCTTCATCAGTGTGCTCGGTAGGGTTTCCTCCATCCTCTGTTAACCTTCAGCGCTCAAATCAAGGCTCAAGTGTTCCTTCATTTGGTGGAGAGAGGGAGGCAATTACTGCAGATTTATCCCTTTGTCCTGCATGCTTGCTGATGTGCACTGCACTGTGCACACACCCTGCATGTGAATTGTGTCCAGCCACCTTTTGTACAAGCCACTGTTGTTGAATAGCTTTATTTCATAGATAATAGGGCACCACAGAGTGTGGAGAGATTTTTAAAAAAGGACTCAAAACATTACTTTTTAGCAGAACTTATGACTTTTAGGTGACTTCTTGCTGGTTGCTCTACTTGCTTTAATGCTCTTATTTTTTATGACTTTTAAATATGCTTTTATTTTGGGGTTTTTTTTGTTTTTATGTTAATGCTTTTATCTTGTAGAGATTTGTTCCAAATGTGAAGTGCATTACAAATCTATTATTATTATTTGTAGTAGTAGTAGTAGTAGTATTATAATTTGCCTCCTTTCACGCTGAAGCTGTCTTATCAAATAAAGGAAAAAAGCCCAAAAATAATTTTAAAGGCAAATTTACAAGGCTTCCTTTAGAGGCAACATATAAATAAGGCAGCATACCAAACAATAATGCTGACCTAAGGCCAGTCAATTAAACGAGAGAAACAATTACAAAAAAAAAACCCTAAAAATAATAATAACCCATACTAATGGGAGAAAACATAATTCCAAGAATAAAAGAAGTAAACACAGAAATAGTATAATAACAATAGTAATAGTAATAATATAATTAAACACAATCAAGACAGAACAAAATAATAAATTAAAAGACAAACTACAAACAGATGAATTAAAATAGATAACATTACATAAAAGCAAGTCTTAAAAAATGAGTTGGTGTTGGTATAGACAAATAAATATGTTTTTTTCTTAATATGTACGTTTATATTTGAAAATTTCAGGGCTGCTTTTTTGGGAATGCCAATGCAATCCTCTACATCATCAAACTTCAGTGTCTCTTATCCAGCTGGGTAGTTTCTCATGTCGCCTGTGACGCCTAAAAACACCAAACTTTATGTTTCCACTCACTTCCTTCTGGGGACTCAGCCAAACCTTTGCAGCGGTTCTTCTAATGCTGCTGCTGGCGACTGAAGGATCGTCAGTCCCTCACGATTGAACAGCATCCTGATTCTCTCATATCTTTCCCAGCTCACGTTTTCTGTATTATTCCCTCACTTTTTTTATGACTTTTTTTCTCGGTTCTGCTCCCTCAGATGTGACGACTGTGGAGCTCTCTGTTCATATCTCTTCCTACCACGCTGCCCTCTGATTACTTCCCTGTGCTTCTCTCAATCTTTCCTAATCCGTTTGTCCAAATCTCCCACACTGATATCCCTCTTTCACACCTCCTGATATGCTTTACTTCCTCCTTTGCCGTCACCCAATTTAAACTTTTTCCAGTTTTGGACTTGTAGTTGTGCCGTTCCTCCATTTCTCCAGCTCCCAATGAACCCCTCTGCTCCACTCAGGGCCGGCTGTAGCCATTTTGGTGCCCTAGGAAAGATGGGATTGGAAATACTAATACTAACTAATTATGACATCATTGCAGTGTATCAGAGACATTCACAGTGTAAATCCTGCTGGTGTCTGCCGTCTGATCTGCAGCTGGACTCAAACATGAGCAAATCCAGACTGTTACTCCACTGCATCAAGTCTGTTCATTCTACTTCAATTTGACAATGAACTACATTTAACAGTAATACAACAACAACAACAACAACAACAACAACATGAACAACAATAATAATGAAAACAGCAGCTACTCGGAGACCACACATTATTGTCTAAATGTCCCCACTTCAGAGAGATGTGTAGATGCAGATTAGACGTTTCTTCTCCAGCAGCTGCTGGGAGCTTCTGCTAAAGACACCTGATTCATCTGGACACTTATGGAGGACATTAACCGATTACTGCACAAGCAAAGACATGAACCTGCAGCAGACAGTGTATAACAAACACCTGCTGAGACACCTGTCAGACAATGAGAGCGGAGCGGACACCGGTGGAGACACCTGCGGACAATGAGAGCAAAGCGGACATACGGAGACACCGGCGGGGATACTGGCGGGCAATGAGAGCGGAACGGACATTCTGAGACACCTCTCCGACAATCAGAGCAGAGCAGACATTCAGAGACATCGGCTGAAACACAGAAAATTGGCAGAAAATTACAGAGGAGCAGACACTGGCAGAGACACCGTCGGACAATGACAGCGGATCAGTCAGCATCAGTAACTCATCCCTGACTTTGTCTCTCAGTCCGCGGCGCCGTCAGGTCTCACGGTGCAGGCTGGTCAGCAGGTCAATGATGAGAAACAACAACATTATTTCTCTCTTTATTTGTTCATTTGTTATTTTCAAGGCAGAACATGAAGAAAGGGCACTAACAGGCGCAGCTAGTTATTATATTATTATCAGGGTTTTTGGGGTGGGTTTTTTGTAGCGCGACCAGCGTGCCCCTGCAGCGTGTGGCGCTCTAGGCGACCTCCTATATCGCCTATGCCAAGAGCCGGTCCTGGCTCCGCTTATCTTCTCTCCTTCCCCTCATCAGTCTCAGCTTCTTCCTCCTCTGCTGCTTCAGTGCATATTTCTCAGTTTTTACCAGGATGAAAAATCGACTCTCAATAGTTTTATCTCCTTTCGGATGAATTGTTTTCATAAACTCAGGAAAGGCCACTGTGCTTTTACTCATAAATCTTTTCTTCCTTCTTCTCTCCTCCAGAGGACCGTCTTCCTCCGTCTGTGGTGGTGAACAAAGGTCTGGTGCTGGACGAGAACACGATGAAGAAGCTGACCACGCTGCAGCTGTCGGCCAGCGACCAGGACAGCGAACCAGGCGAGCTCATCTACCGCGTCACCAAACAGACGAGCCTGGGTCACCTGGAGCACGCCGCCAGCCCAGGTAACAACACCGGATCTGTGTTTTAGGTTTCAGAACTGAAAGCTCCTTATCTGTGCATCACCAGAGCTCTGAATGTGGCAACAGAACCCTGAAGCCAAAAGTGATAATAATAGTAATACTAATAATATAAAATAATCATAAAGTTTATTTATATTGCAC
Source organism: Plectropomus leopardus (assembly GCF_026936395.1). NCBI lineage: Eukaryota > Metazoa > Chordata > Actinopteri > Perciformes > Serranidae > Plectropomus > Plectropomus leopardus. The sequence continues at coordinate 3,468,598 of NC_142179.1, forward strand.
TTGCTGTACACTTAAAATGTACTAATGCACTAAAAAAATGTAAGACAAGCAAAAAATAAAACAGAAGAAAACATTTAAAATCAGTGGTTGAAAATAAAATCAAAACATAGACTTGGGTGCAATTTCAAGTACAATATATTTATAAAACAATCTATGATGAAGAGACTATGGGAATGCCTTTCGATAAAAATACGTTTTTAAAAGTGATTTAAAGAGAAGTCTCTGAAAAGCTCAGAGAAAAATGAATATTTGAAGAAACTCCATCTGCTAATCAAGATTATGTGATAAGATAGACATCATTTAATTGCAATTACACCAAAACTGTGTATTAAACACTGCAGCATTTTTACTCTTCAATATTTTTTATTCAATATTAAAATAAAATATACAGTATAAAGACCTACAATTAAGACACAATTAATGAAAACCACAAAACAAGACCATTATTATCTCAGCATTTTTAAAAAAGACAAAAAATATAAATATATATATGAGACAGTGGTAATATTGATAACATACCCTCAGTATATTACAGTGCTAACAGTGAGTTATTGAATTGATCATCACCCTCAGAACACATCTACCAAGCTCAAGGACGACATTATTATGTACCGAAGGAAAGAGTTGTGTGCTGTTTATTGACCGAAAATGATCTCCTATGAGAAACACTTCCCTCTGATAACCCCCTGACAATACTACAGCATGCAATATGCATTATTCAACAACATTTAAAGACACTGAAAAATCTATTTAAGCTGTAGATGTGTAAAGTGGGGAATTATCAGAACAGCGAATATAATATTTTGGCTGATTGTCACCTTTGAAAGGAGAGATTGCAAGTTAGACAGCCTTGTGTGTGTGTGTGTGTGTGTGTGTGTGTGTGTGTGTGTGTGTGTGTGTGTGTGTGTGTGTGTGTGTGTGTGTGTGTTAGTGCAGGGGTGGGGGGAGTCTGTTGATGAGTCTAATGGATTTGCTGCAAACTCATATACCATTAATCCGTATACAGAAAGGTTCAATCTGTCTTTGATAATTAACTGTACCCACACACACAGTGAGGGAAGAGTAATGAACCTTGCTTCACTTCTTCTCCAGTTCATCTCTAATGTATTTCAGCTGCCCACAACTGAACAGACACACTTATGCACTGTGTTTTTCACTCTTATTTTACACACACACACACACAGATAATGCACACAGAATTCAGCCTTAAATCTAGTGTGTGTTCAGTGTATTCCCAAACTCTTGAAATCCGATAATGTCATAAATTTACATTTCCTCAGCATTAAAATCACAATTTTATATCCACATTGAAACAAAGAAAATCAAGGTTCAAGGTAAGTTTATTGCTCAGTTAATGTGTACACGTGAAAATAACGAAACTAGTCACTCATCTACAGCAGTGCACAAAAGAGTACACAAAATGCTGAATACATTACTCATAAATAATATACCTGATACTCATGTCTAAAAACTCTCCTTTATGTCACTTTAAACAGTTTTATGCAAAAAAAAAAAAAATTGTTCAATCACAAAGAGGTGATTATTTGCTTCCTTGCTGTTGAACAATCCTGGCCTGGCTGAATGGATTCCCCACATCGCTGAACGCTCTCGCAGCATGCTAATTAGCTGGATGTTAACTCCGCTCTCCGATCTTCGAGCATCAGTTCACCTCAGAGCCGCAGAGCAGCTCGGGATAATTACCGCTCGCCATTCAGCCGGCCTGTCGTTCCACGCTAACACGCACAGCTAGCTGCTCACTGCTCCTGTGGGATCGCTCGTCAGCCTACGAGGAGTGTCAAGGTAACGGCACAGAGACGGGAGCGCCCACCTTCAAAGCCAAAGTCTTCAAAAGCCAAATGAACTGGCTGAGGTTATGAACTCTCTCTCACATAAAGTACCTGTCAAAAGGCACCTGACGCACTAATCAGTGAAGACTGTAACTCACCGCCTCGCCTCGAATTGCAGCTTTTGTTATGCAACAGTGAAGCTGCATGGTTTGACTTAAATCTCAGAATTACCGTTTTTATGAAATTGAGACAAAATATTGAAGGCAATTCAAGCAGTGCCATCCTAAATTTAGACTGAAATCATCTGACAGTGAGCTCCCGATTAGTTATCAATCTACTGCAAAAACGTCTGCTCTAAAAACAAGAAGAAAAAAGCAATAAGAACGGGAAAATATTACTTAAAATTAGCTAAATGTCTGCCAACAGAACAGGAAAATTTCTCTTAACAAGACTTTTTGTACCAAGTAAAATGAGCTCATCTCAAAAAGCTACAGATATCTGAAAACTAGTGCAGCCAGACTTAAAACAAGCGCATCCTTATAGATACAGGATTTGAGAGTAAAAAAAGCAAATACTAGCACCAGTTTCTTAGAATAAGGTTAAATGTTTTGGAACTGTATCTTAAAAACCAGCACAGCTGCACTACAGAAAAAAAGCTGCAAAACGACACAACAGCTTGAAACAAATCATAAAATTGGCCCCAAAAAACAAGAATATATTACCTTGCTTAAAGATATTTCATCTTACTTAGATGTCAGTTTTTGCAGTGTATCAATCATTTTTTTCTTGTTTCTTCTTCTTTTCTCTGTTTTTTGTTTTCTGCATTATTGTCCATAAAACAATGCATCTGAAGTTCACAGTGCATCAAAAGTGTTGTATTATATTATGAGACTTCTGAGGCATTATTTTATTTTAAAGAAAGCGATGATGCCCAACCAAGTGAGAGCAGCAACCAATGATAATGTTTTGTCAGATTTAGGCAAAGGAAGGCTTCAGAGTGTTAGAAGTCAAGTTAAAAATTGGCCTTTATGTCTTCAGAAGGGGAAAAAAAAAGGTCTGGGTGCTCTTTAGCAGTTAAGAAGCAACAAGTGTCACTGATTTTTCAAGGAAAACTATTATTTTTCCAACCACTAAGCCGTCACAATCACACTTGGGATTGCTTGCTTCAGAAAACATGCAGTTTTACAAATAAGAAATGATTTCAGGTAGTCAACTTAATTGTACAGCACCAAAACCATCGACCTGTTTCTGCACACGGTACATTTTTTTACCTTTTCTTTTTTCTTTGAGTAAGTTTTGACTAAATAACTTTTGAAGTGTTCTACTCTTTTGACTTTATTTGTGAAAATAAGAGCGACTCCAGCTGTGCTCATATCATAGAATTAAATCAGATCTGCACACAAAGCATTCAGTCTGTGTTTAATGATCTGGAAAAACAAAAACCTGCGATTTCCTGTCAAGACAAAGAGAAAGTACATTTCCATCTAATGTGATGAGACAAATAAGCAGGTATTTTCATCTCTGCCTGAGAATATTGCCTCTGTCTCCCCGTGTGTCTGTCCTGATTATGGTGATGTATAAACTTCCAGCTGGGGAATAGCTGACACGAGCGAGGACGACCGCAGACTTCAGAGCGTTTCGCTGTGTCAAAAGTTGACATGAAGAAGATTGATGTTGATAAGCTTCTATTTCCATTTCCTAAGGTCCTCGGTGACATGTTGAATGAGTGATTGCTCCCTGTGTTATACTTGACCCGCGTCATTATTGTTGTTTTTTAGGCTTTAAATTCTTCCCTGGTGCGCAGCAAAATAACTTTTCACCCATCCCGTCTGCTTAGGGAAATAACTTTGATTCCATCACCGTGCTGCATTTTTATTACCTTCATATCAAAGTCACCGGCAGCATGAGAGGTCCGTTTATATATTTTTGAATATCCTTTCATATAATGGCAGGCCTGCAACGAACAGTAACTGCCTGATATAAAACATAACATGAGTTGATGGTAAAAAGCTTCGAATCACAGGGCTCACATTCTTTCATTTCTCTGCATAAAAGTCCATCGACACCCATCTGGATTTAATGTAGCAATTTATATGATAACATGTTTGATTTGTTTAACTGTCTGCTGTTGAAATGAAAATCAGAGATGAGAATCAGAAAATGAAAATTTGACTGAACGTCTGTCCATTCTCTATTTTATATTCATCATACATAACTGGTAAATGTCTCACACACTTTAAATATTAAATGTAACCATGAATATGTTTTGGTATAATACAAAAAGAAAAAGTATTGTCTCCTTGCTGAAAGCTTCTGCAAGTATCTTTACGCATCCAGCCATAACAAATCAGCAGAAATTGAACTCCTGTGATGCAAAATATGTTTTGGTTCTTTTTTTAGACAATTTCCTTTAGTTTCACGCAGAGTCGTGTTTGATCGTTGCAATCAAACCTGATTACGTTTCCCACTGAGCTTTAATCCGTGGAGGCGTCAGAGAGTGAGAAAGAGCCAGAGCCTCGTTAAAACGGTTTAACTTTAGTTTATCTGCTCATTAAAATGACAAAAGCCAACAAAGAGAAAGGGAACGCAGTGTGTGCTCGAAGACAAAATGGCAAAGGGGGGTCTGCTGCCAAAATATGAACGATAATAAAAAGTGTGATGACAAAGAGACACAAAAGCATTCAACAGAAGACAACTGACTCTGAAATTCAATACAGGAAAGACTGGTAGCAAAACAACAAAATGCATAAATAAGAAGTAACCCAAAGTGAGTGTGGCAGCATGTGCTGAAAGAGAAAGAGGGAAAGAAAGGATGTCCTAATAATGTTTTTGTGTTTATGTGTGTTTGTCTGCGTAAGTGTGTGTGTTCAGTGTTTGTGTGTAGTCTATATGTGTGACAGGATGTATTGCTGAGTATGTGGGTGTTCAAAAAAAGACAAAGTAATGATTTTTTTGCTCCAACTCGACTAACAACTATTCTTCTCCCCTTTCCAGGCACCAGAATAAACACGTTCACCCAGGCCGATCTGGCATCTCGCAGCATCCAGTACGTCCACACCAGTGAAGAAGAGAAGCATGCCGACCAGTTCTCCTTCACCGTGTCGGACGGGACAAATGAGGTAAATTAAGGCAGTCAGCACTGAAAAAGATAATGTATGTGGAAAACTTGTTAGGAGTGGTTTTTGTTTCAGTTTGGCCCAACAGTGTCAGAGCTCAAAAAGGTACCTTGTTTTCATGATACCTGATGGTACACTGTTACAAGTTTAGGAGCCTCGGGAAGAGACTGTGATCCTCCTGAATGTTTCAGCACAGATGCTGATGGAGAGAGTACAGGCCGTGATATTACAGTGATTTCCTAACCTTCTTGGCTTGTGACCCCTGAGAATTAACCAATGTCTGCTTATGAGCCGCCATCACAGGTTATGGTCATTTAGATTGGAAGTTTCCAGCTTTAATGAGACTTTCTCATTGAGACACGGGGTTTTACTCTCAAGAGAGACCTATTTCGGACAACGTAGAATAAAACAACATTTAGTTACAGACTAACAGATTTAGTACAGTATAAGCAACATTTAATTAAAAGTGAAGGGAAAAGCAGATTAAAAATATTAAAAGCAGGAACAAGTTTCCAAAGATTCTTTTCCAGTGACCTTAAAATAAGTTTAAAATCCCCTCATGGATCAAGCTGGCCAGTTTCAGATCCTGCTGTAGTGTGTTCAGGTTGAAGGGGCAGAGTAAGACAATGCCTTTTTGCCGAGCTGTGTACGTACTGAGGGAACACTGAAGATAATAAAGGCCTGGGAGCGTAGGCTATGACTGCACTGTTTGCGTGATATGTGACAAAATAAATATGCAGCAGTCCAAGGATAGATTTGTAAATGAAGTTATACCAATGCAAAAGTCTACTTTTGCATTGGTATAACTTACAAAGGACTAAAGACAGTGACTTTGCATAAGACTTAACATGTTAAATAGAAGTGAAAGGCATTGAATTTTAATTCTCGGGTTTTTCATCAGAAGAAAACCTAAAGAAGTAAAAATATTCAGTATTTTTACAAGAGTCTAAAACCTCCCTCAATATATTTACTTGTAACCCCTTAGGTTGGTCTTTGAAACTGTACATTATTGTATCATTCAGTTTTCTGAACTCATACATCACATACAGGTTATGAGTTGCAATTCTCATTATCAGGAGACAAAAAGTATGATCATTTCAGTTTATAATAGAAATAGTAGGGGACACAGTGAGGTACCTTGGGGAACGCCTTTACGCTTTAAGAGTTCATTAGCTCCTCCAGAAGTCTGACATATTAAATGCCAACACACACACACAGGAATGCACACACACACCCTTTGAGGCAAATATTTCTAATTTCTAACATCGACCACCCAAAGACGTGTTCTTCATTTTACTAAAATTTCTCAAGAGCTATGTTCAGGGCCTCAGGAAAATGGGTAGGTTATAACCCTAACCCACAACAGAAATAAAAAACAAACTGTAGCTTTTTTGTCCTTTAGATCTGCATGAGTTGTAGCCATGTGCAAAGTAAGTCTCCACAACGTAACCATTCCCCCGTCGCATATTAAAAAACTTAGAGTGAGACAACTTGGTTCAAAGAGGCAGATGGGCATGTACGTGATTCGTGCTTGAGCATCTTTTAACAATAACAAACCCCACTTGAGATGCCTGCGCCTCTCGGTTCTCATGATTATGAAGACAGGCAGTGTTCATCCTCCACATAAAAGGCCCTTCAGACTGATTTGTCATTGGCTTTTTTATTTTAAAACTCAGCTTTTTTTAGCCTGAAATAGTGACACAGGGTCAGTAAAAGTTTTCCGACCCATAGCACAGTAATTACCTTTCAATATAAAATAAAATATATAAAAAACTACATATCAAATCTAATGAACCCCAAGCTTTTTAAGTGGTGAGGAAGTGGCACTCCAGCCCCTCCAGCAGCCCCCCACCACCAGTTCGCTTCATGCATAAATCTGCCTTGCTAATCCAGACTAATGAGGACCACAAGGACTTGAGTAAACATGTGAAAAAGGTCATTTGGCCTTCACGCCCGGCTGGCTGCAGTGTGTGGAAGCTTTTGTGGCCTCTGTAGTGGTTAGCGTTTGTGAAGTGGTTTGGTGCTTTTGCTTTTGTTAACTCTGCTCTCTCCAGTTGGGAGGTTTGTTCAGTTTCTGTTAAAAAAGCAAGACATATTAATGACAAAGTGTTCTGCATTAACGTTAAGGGGTTTTTGCATTTAAAGTGTTACTAAAGCAGAATATTTTACTCGTGTGTGGTGAGATGGGATTGCTCAAGGCCATAACCGTATGCAGTTTCTGCTTTAACTGTATTTTGTGCTATTTGGGTGATGTCCTCAAGGTTAAATTTCCACCTGTGCATACTGTATAGAAAGTGACTTCACAGTTTACAGTTTTCTCACTTGACTGAAACCTATAACGTTAGTGGCATTTTTTTTTTGCCCATTCAGCACCATTCCCATCATCAGTGCTTTCATTGCAATAATCTGAAAATAATATTGCACATCATTGGTGTTCTGTGAAAACCACATACCTCAAAACATTTTTATAAGCAAATATAGGCAGCTTTGTGTATATTTTTGTAGCTGTGCATTTTTTCCAGATAACCCAATGAGTATTTTCCCCCATTTTTTCAAGTCTGTTTTAGAATAATACATACATGCTTATATGTATATTGCAAGAATTGTTGGTCACAGTAATCTTTCTTCTTTTTAATACTGGCTGTGGAGATCAGCTCTGAACAATTCCAATGACAGTGACGGGGTACAAAATCCAGCTTTCTTTCAGTGCAAAAATGCATTCAGCTGAAGTTAATATGAGGCTTCAGAGGTGAGAATACAAATCAAGTCGATATCCTCTGTTTACATATGGTGCATATGGAAATGTCAATATTGTTTCAAGACTTACCTAATTAAAGCTCGAGGAAGCAGTTTAATTTTCTCATCATTGGGCAAAAATCCCGTAATTAACTTTGTAATAAGGACACTAGACTTCTGCACCTCCATTTGGCTCTGTTTCCAGGCTTCAGAAGATCTAGTTCAGACAGCAGAATTTGATCACTCACAGGCCGTTTTTGGTGAAAGAATGAAATGTTTTCAGAAACATATTTTCGTGTACTGTTAACCTGTCAAATGAGAGCGTTGGCTCTCGACAGTGGGTGGTGCCTGGTGCTTTGCTCGACAGTTTCCTGGCAGCTAGGTCACATTTTCTCATTTTAAACAGTACACTAAAGTATGTTTCTGAAAATCTTTGATGCAAGAAATGCATTTAACTGCCTCTAATGGCGTTTGCTAGAATCTACTGCAACTCACAGAAAACTACCAATCAGAGCCGAGGAGTCTGTAAAGCAGCTGTTAATCATGTCAGTCACTGCTGGTGAACTGCAGTCAAACTGTAAAACAAGGCACAGTCTGCGACCTAGCCATCAAACTTTATTATTTTACAGCCAAACAGTACACTAAAAATGTCTCTAAAAACATTCAAGGCAAGAAATAAGCAATGCAGTAACAGATTAGCGGTGCCTGGTTTTACAGTTTGGACACAGTTCACGAGCAGTGACTGACATGATTAACAGCTGCTTTACAGACTCCTCGGCTCTGATTGGTCATCAGTGGCGATTCAAGGCATTTCTCACCTCAAATGTTTTCAGAAAAATACATTTAGTGTACTGTTAAGCTGTAAAATTAGAAAGTGTGTGACCTGGCTGGATGTTGTAGGCAGTCGGGTAAAGCACCAAGCCTACTGCCTAATGCAGGGTTTCTCATTTTACAGCTAAACGGTATACTAAAACGCATGTCTTAAAACATCTGAGGTGAGAAATAGGCAATGCAGTAATATAATCTTTATTCATATTTGATCAGCACTCCCTAGTTTGACAGTCACAGTTCACAAGCACAGACTGATATGACTGACAGCTGCATTAGAGACTCCTCAGCTCTGATTGCTTGTATTTGTGATTTTTGCAAATGCTGTTTGGAGGACAGTGAGGTGGCAGAAAAGCTATCTGCCTCATGTCCTTCTGTCAGGATATGGTGACAGTTATAAATAGCTTTTTGTCATTTGCTAAAAACATTATCTACTGTAACTTAAAGAAGCAGAAGTCAACCTGTAAAGAGGCACTACATTTTTCAGTTTTTATGCAAGTGTCTCATTTCCATTGGTTTGTGACAAGTGTAATCCTAAACAGAAGTCTTTGATGCACAAGTAATATTTCCTGGTGAATGAAATGAGTCATGTTGCCTTAGAGAGGTGGACAAAACAAGACTTCATGCATTAAACATTTTGAGAACACATCTGCTAGTCCCGTGCCTGATGAACATTTAGTTCTACAAAACAGTTTCACATTAATAACTAACTTAACTTAACTAACTTAAACAGATTTTTTTTTTTTTTTTTTCTTGCCACACAATGCTACCAGCACGTGTGGGGAATCTTGAGTCATTTTGTCAGAAAAAAAGTTCATCTCGAAATTATTTTTGTGATATAACCACTGTGCAGTTAGAAAAAGGTGAGAAAATGAAATGAACCCAGGAATACTTGTGATAGCAGTTTGTTAAGAGTTACACATCTGCATTGCTTCATATTGTCCTTTGCACGTCGTCTCCAGGTCGCCCAAACGTTTTACATCACCATCAAGCCGGTGGACGACTCCCTGCCTCTGCTCCAGGTTCCTGGCATGAGGGTCCAGGAAGGAGTTAGAAAGACCATCACTGAGTTTGAGCTGAAAGCCACTGATGCAGACACCGAGGTAGGACACACAAATCCCGGAAAATCTTCAACATTACTTATTTAATTATTTCACCAATTTAGAAAAAAGCATGACCTCCAAATAATAGTTGGTGATCAGCAGCTAAGCTGGCCACACTAAGCTGTGTAAGCTGTTGTTTAGAGAGCCGACTGTTCTCTACAGCTTTATTTTCTCTGGCAGCAACATCACAAAGACTATTTCCTCCTGCAGCCCCAGATACGCTTAGACTGTTAATCCAATAAATCTGCCATCTTCAGCATGCTCCAGGAGTTATTTTGTGATTATTGTAATTTCCTATGTTGGTGTGGATCTATCTCCTCTGAGCAACCTTGCCTACAACTACTGCAATTACAGATTTCACAGGGTGTCTTTTAACCCTTTGAAACCTGGGCAAACAGACTTGGTTTCTTTCAAAAACATGGGAACAAGGATTGAGCAACTGAAGATGAAAGGAGCCAGAAACTACAGAAAATTACCTGAAAATAAGCCCCCCCAAAAATGAATGACACTGAAATGAAATTAATTTTAAAAATACGTAATCACGATCATCTGTAAATGTTTCCTTAGCTTTTTAAAAATTAATTTTCAAAATCTAACAATTTTTGAACAATTTGCCCAGGGTTCAAATGTTTAACCCTCGTGTTGTCCTTGGGGTCATTCTGACCCTAAATTAAATCTTTTGCCATCAATATATGTTTTTATACTCACGTAAACAAGGTCTACTGGCCCTAAATTCCAAAAACAAGGGAAAAATGTGCGGTAATGGGTTGGACTGAAGTAAGATTAAAGGTGTAACACAGAATTGTGTATATGCTGTAAAGAGCAGTCTAACAAGGGCAGGGTCAGAATGACCTCAGAGGACAAAAGCTGTATGAGAAACAGAAAAACATTACGAAGAGATACTTTTAAAAGGTGTCTGAACGCAGCCCAAGAAAAGTGATGCTGATCCAGGTCTCAGAGGTTTAAAATTCATTAAGTAGCTTAATTATTCAGCTGTTGTATGTATTTGTTATGTTCTTCTTCTTGTCCCGTGGTTATAATGGTAAACAATGTTACATCCGCACCACCTCACTTTTCATCTTCTAACCTTTTTTTCTGCTGTAACACAAACTTTGTCCAGGCGGAGTCCATCATCTTCACCGTAGTCCAGGCTCCTCGTCACGGCACCATCGAGCGCACGAGCAACGGCCAGCACTACCGGCAGACCAGCAGCTTCACCATGGACGACATCTACCAGAACCGCATCAGCTACAACCACGACGGTTCCAACTCGCTCAAGGACCGCTTCACCTTCAGCGTGGCCGACGGCACCAACCTGCTCTTCATGGTGGAGGAGGGCGGCAAGGAGGTAACAGCGTGTGTGTGTGTGTGTGTGTGTGTGTGTGTGTGTGTGTGTGTGTGTGTGTGTGTGTGTGTGTGTGTAGTCATCGCTCTGACCTTTTAATGACAGGAGGGGTGAATCAGCAGTTTGTGTGTGTGCTGTTGTGGTTCCATCTTTGTGAGGACACAGTTGAGTTATAGACCCACAGAGTGACACTTTTGAAAAGAGAGGACATTTTTTTCAGTGAGGTCATTTTTAGAAAGGGTAGTCAACTTTTGAAAATAGAAATGCAACAGACTATAAAATTCTGCGATGTCGTGATTAAAATGTCTCAATACTGTTATAGGAATGTGACAAAAGTTATTTTTCTGGTAAAGTTGCATCATGTTTTCAGAAATGGTTAGGGATCAACATTCACACTAACCTGGGGCAGGTGTTCAGGTAAAATGAAGTTGTTTGAACATTAAGTCAAAAATAAATGCAACATCTAATGTAACAATATCAAAAAATAAACTGTATACAGTATCGCTGAAGCTGAGCTTTTCTGCCTGAGCCGTAAAAGCGTGAACAAGTCCGTCTCACCACCAAGCTTTGAACAGGTTATATTGGACTCTACGGAAGTTACTTCAGTGGTTGGGGATGTTGTTTTATATTAAGGCGTCTTGCTGCTACGCCAGAAAAAAAAAGATTATTATTATGTAACAATGTGAAAGGTTTCTAGGTATAACAAGATTTTTCTTCATGTTTTAATGGGATATTTTCATGTTCTTACGTCATACAAACGCCATAACAAGAAAGTGTACCATATATCTTGTTACAATGTGAAACATTTCATGTTAAAACATGATAATTTTTGTCATAGAACAAAATGTTTTATGTTATAATAGCTTTACATCATTTTAATGCAAAAGTCATGTTGACATTTAGAAATAAGGAAGAATATGGCTCATACCATGAGTTTTGGAATCATTGAATCCCTTTTAGAAAAGGGAAATATTTTTTGAAAATGTGGACAAATTTTTAAAGAAAAGCACATTTTGAAAAGGGATGACATATTTTTGACATGTTAAGGCTTTCTTGGAATGTGAGAAGAATTCTGGAGAATAAGGAAAGTACAGATATTTTGGGAAAATGAGGTTGTTTTGGAAAAATGAGGATGTTTTGGAAAATGAGGATGTTTTGGAAAAATGAGGATGTTTTGGAAAAATGAGGATGTTTTGAAGAAGTAGAAAACTGATGGAATCTTTCAACATTTTTGTAAACTGGACGTGTTTTCAGAAGTAAGGACATTTTTCCTGAAAACTATGACTCTATTTGTAGAATTTGTGGGCATGTTTGGAAGTTGAGGGGTTTTTTTTGGAAGTTGAAGCAGATTATCACATTAATATTACAATATTTAATGTGAGGCATGTTGGGTTAAAACTCAAAGAATACAGAAAAGTATAAATATTTAATCACAGTTCTACACAGCAGTACTTTTGTAATTTCTTTCTTCCTTGTCATGCCTCCTGTGCTTTGTTTTTCTGGGCTCGACTTTAAACCAGCGGTCTAGAATGCATTAAACAGGTGTCCTTACAAGTATAGAGGTCCAAACAGCTCTGTGTGTGTATGTGTGTGTGTGTGTGTGTGTGTGTGTGTGTGTGTGTGTGTGTGTGTGTGTGTGTGTGTGTGTGTGTGTGTGTGTGTGTGTGTGTGTGTTAATGTCAGCTTTATGGTGGTAGTTATGAGCAAGCCTCAGGGTGAATTGACTCCTCAGCTTGTCAATTTAGCCGTCCCTCTCTGCCGCCCTGCACCACCTGTCACTACAAATAGTCCATATGATTAAACTGAATGACAGCAGGCAGGTATTGATATCCCTGATCACACACACACACACACACGCTCCTCAGACTTGTGTTCATTATCTTACGATCACCTGGGGACTTTTGGCTCAGTGGTCACACGTGTTCTGCAGCTCAGAAGACGGTTTGTGGCATTCACGCTGCCGCTGTCTGAGGTGATTTCGTTCCCGCCGGAGCCGCCGTGTGATTAAATAATGCATGAGCTCCTTTTGGAAGAATGCATCCTTCAAATGGCGTGCGCCAAAGCTGGCCCTCACAGCAGCTGTGTGATGACTGGCTGCTCTGTCTGAATTCCCTCTTCCCTTTCAGTAACTTCTGGAGTAGTTTATCTAATTTGGTAATCGCAGTTTGAGAGGGGACAAATAAAATAACCAAGTTACAACCTGCAGTTTTCGCCACCGTGACGTTCAACCTGAATCCTCCTTCCTGTTTTAACAACTCATCCTAAACACAAAGCTGGAAGTGCTTCAGAAAAGTCTTTACATTATCTATATAACCAGGACACCATTTCTGTGAGCAGATGTTGCTGCTGATTTGTTTAACCCTTTGAAATCTAGAGTAACATCAGTTCTCCTGTGCTGCATTTGGACGCCTTTCACATGCGCCTTTGAAACTTGAGAAAATTGGCTTGATTTCTTCGAAAACATAGCTTGAGAGGCAACGAGCATCTTGGAAAGAAATATCCCACATAATGCAAGAAATTTGTTTAAAATAAAGAGAAATTAAATAAGATCATACCATTTTTTCCAGAAAAGGGGAAATGTTTATTATTAAAATTATTATTATTTTTATTGGGAGGTCGTTACCTCTTTTGTTCGTTTGTTTGTATTTTTTTCCTTTTTTTTCTTTCCTTTTTTCCCTAGATTTTGGGTAATTTTAACTCATAACTCAACATTTCATTCCCCTCTATTGTGTTGGAACTTAAAACTTTAATCTGAAGGACAGATATCTTAAAGTTTGGGCTATTTGCTTAGGCATTTTGATGTTTGGATGAACAGAAGATTTTGGCTCAAACAGTAAGAACCCAAACTTTTCGTGACTTATTTCCTTTCTTTCAAAAAACGTCTTCTTTGGCTCTCCAGATTGTGACGGCTGCCCCACAGAAGTTCAAGATCGACATTCTTCCAGTTGACGATGGCACGCCGCGTATCGTCACTAATCTGGGGCTGCAGTGGCTCGAGTACATGGACAACAAGGTACAACTCTTCCTCTTGACAAACTTGTGCAGACTCTATAGTCTTTGCTGTTTCATGGTGATGTTTAATAACCGTAAAGAGAACAATGAAACCATTAATGGAGGTAAAGTTTCTCTTTACCTTTTCAAATTGCCATCGTTGAGTTGCATTATATTGCAAATTACAACAGTCCCTTCCCCCTTATTGGTTTCCAATAGAAGACTGTGCTTTCACTGAACGCTTTAACAAAGACTCGCTATATTTCGGTGGCCATAAATTTGCTTTGCATGCCTTGATACATGCACACACAAGCTTGAAGGCTGACCTTGTTTTTGAGGGAGGGTCTTACAAGTCAAAACAAGTTTTATTGGTGCCTTTTGGAACAATTAAAGACAAATCATGAAAAAACTATCAAAAGATACAGAGTCCAGACCACAGTGAACACACAGTATCCCGGACAGTACAGCAGGCATTTGTAGTTCTCTAAAAGTATTTTTTATCAGATGTTATTGAATACAGTGTACGTGTCATTTCAAAACACAGTTATTCTGCATGTTTTGACAGCAGTCCGGCATGTCTGTCAGGGTAACGCTACTTTTAAACTTGTTGATTTTATAATATAAAGTAGAATAATGACCAAAACTCTGCAGTGCACAGCCGAACATTTAAAGTGAAACACAAAGTCAGTTAGATTTTCTGAAGTGAGCAGACAATATGTTATTGATACACTCTGAAAATTTTGAAAAAATGAGAAAATATGTTTATAATTACTCATGTGACTCGTGTATTTATCACACCTGTGAATACTCATGAAATTCTACTGTGAGTGAAAAGGTCAAGCGTCCAGAATACTGCGCTTTCTAAAATAACAGCGATTCTATGTTTCACACAAAAGTTGTGAATGAGCGGCAGGTCGTTACAGAGATGTGCTTCACAGTGCAAACGCAGCTCTGTGTCCTCTCTAACCAACAGTATCACAGTAAGGAACTGATGTGTTTGTGTGACTGACAGACGTGCACAGAGAAGCTGGTCACGGCTCACAGTCTGTAACTGACTTGCTCCCCCTGCTGGTTCAGACACCTCAGCACGATGCAACCGCCAGTTTCTACAGCGGACACTGTAAAAACGTCCCTGTGTTCATCCATCCTGCGTCTGTGCTGTGTTTGCTCTGCAGATAATTAACTCTTACATGTCTTATCACAGAGGGAAATTAGCACACAATTTAAAACTCTTACATCTGTCTCCAACAGCTGCAAAGAACAAACAGAAAGTATTTTGCAGTGGACACAGGACTGTTCAGCTGCAGCTGGAAATGAATATATCTCTATAAGACATAACAGTATACATACACTGGTCCTCTTCGTTCATGGTCTGGTGGTTGTTGAGGTGGTTTCAGAAAAAATAATACTTTCCCTATAAATGATATACTTTTGGGAATAAATGCTTTCAGCATAAGTGTAGAATATATATATATATATATATTTAGTTTTAAAAGCGATATTATTATTATTTAAATAAGTGTGTATTACAGGCAGCAGCAGTAAGCAGTGAGCACTAAGGGTTTTTTTTTGGTTGAATGAAGTACAGAATAAAATTAAATACTCGTATCAAAGCGACAGCAGAAAATGAATCTCTCATTTCAACTACGCATCTGAGCACTGAAGAAAACAGGGTCTGCATTAGTCAAATGAAACCACTGTGTTGTTAGGAATTTGTCCAGATCATTTTCCAGAGAGAGGAGAGCAGAACAGAAGCCAAAAACACAATCATCATCAACAGTAATCCATCAGAGTGCTGATTCATTTGCTGTGGATGATGTCTGCCGCGTAATTTCCATCATTTCTGTTCCATCAGGCCACAAACCTGATCTCCAAAAAGGAGCTGCTGACGATGGATCCCGACACAGACGACGGGCAGCTGGTTTACGAAATCACCACTGAGCCAAAGCACGGCTTCCTGGAGAGCAAGCTGAAACCTGGCAACCCCGTCAGCACCTTCACACAAGGTACGCACCACTTTTTACAGCAGACGCACATTAATATTATAGAAAAATACATCATTTTCATCTTAAAAAGGGCTGTGCACAACCACATTTTTGTCATTTTTTAAGCTTGAGAACCGTCATCAGTGATGTCTTTGTTTCTGGGATATGAGACCACGCCTGTTTTTACCATCACTCTTTTCTGGATTTTCCTGGTTTGTGATATAAAGCCATGTCTGCTTAATCCCAAATCTAGTATTTTTGGTATGTGTCCACAGGAGGGAGTTTGGACTCTACAGGTCATAGTGTTTCAAACTGGACCAACTTTATTATTACCTTAATTTAAACTCAATAATGATGTTGAGTGTAAAAATAAAAATAATCAAATACAGTTAATAAAAGACACAAGATGCAAAGAGCAATGAAGTCATAAAAACAAGTAAATAAATAGGAATAAGAAAATAGAAATTATAAAAGAGCCCGAAAAATTGTCTCTCAGCTGGATCAAAGGTTTTTCTTGACCTAAAGTGCTGAGCGTGACGACATCAGTGGACGTGTCGTATTTTACAGGTCAGAGAGAGACGAGGGAGAAGACAACAATAGAGAAGTAAAGTGAGAAATCGTGGGGAAAAAGAGCGTGCGGTCGTCTCATCATTCATTGTTTCATTGGAATAAGATCTGTAATAACAGAACAAAAGTTTGCAGGTAAACAATGTAATCGAGGAGTTAGGAGCTTAGAGGTCATTGAAGCTCAAAGAATTGACAAAAACTTAACCCCCTCACTCCTGACTGTCCACTCGCTGTCTCTTCTTCACTTAAAGTTTTGTTCAAAGGCACCTCAGCAGCTGTGGGAGAGTGTTTTTTAATTCTCGTTTCACCTTGCTTACATTTTTCCCAGCCAATTAGCAGTTTGAATCAGCAGCGTTCTCATCACGAGCCTGCTTATCTTCACCTCTAGGCTGCAGCCAGGGATCAATGTCAGCGCGCTTTTTGTGAAATGTTGATCCTCTAGGCTGCAGTGCAGCTCGCAGACACTCACTTTGATGTGTTGCCTTCTCCGTCTGGAGCTTGTAAACATCATTTCCTTCGTGATAACAAATATTCAATAATTGAAATAAGCCCTTACCCCGAGAGAGAGGAAACATGAATAAAGTGAGATTTGTTCGTAAAAACTGTCAACATTTACTCTCATATTCTGCCACCTTCTGCACTCAGTCGGAGGGTTTTTCAAAACGTTCTTGTTGCAGATATTAGAGCATACGTTCTCTATCCTGTGTGATCCCATTTAGTATTCTGCTCTTCACCACTGAGAGTGTTTACTCTGATCTTCCTGAAGGTCAGTTGAACATCGTTCTTGCACGGGGACTCTTATCCCTTTTTTTGGCTTTCAGCCCTCAATTACAAAGTAATTCCTTCTCTCTGACCTCCTCTGGAAGGCATAAATGAGCAGGAACTGGGAGCCAATGATGGCTCTCATCTTCATTCTCAAAGTAATGGGAAAAGGCCAAAGGCTGCAAATTATATGGAATCATTATTTGACAGGAAACTGATTCCTTTGGCCGTCTCCGTCCTCACAGACAGGTCAGAGTGACACGCTCGGTGAGGATCAGTGCTGATTGTTTCATACAAGGTTCAAATGGTTGTGAAAAACCTGGAAAACTCATCAAATTTGCAAATATCAGTTTTCAGGCCTGGAAAAGTTTTGGAAAACTAAATTTACCCTGGAAATTATGGAAAAGTCTTTGAATTTTGTTTTGCAAACTTGTCTAATAACACATGTTGTGTTCACGGCCGTCAGAAATATAAAAATCCAAAGATAATTTCTCTTTTTTTCATTTTCTGGTTGTGATAAATTTTGTAGTGTATTTTTTTTAAATGTCTTCCAATGGTATGTTTCTTTATAAATCGCCTGAAACTAAAGATAAACAAAAGATAAACAAAATGGACACATTTTCTAAAAAGAAAACTTAAAAATAGGCAGTAAAATAAACACGATGCATGTCAGTTTATTCTTTTTTAAAATAATATGTTTGTTTTTTAAAATATGTTATATAGTAATGAAAAAGGATCAATAAGTCATGGAAAAGTCATGGGAATTTTTTGGGAAAAATAGTGTGTGAACCCTGTTTATAGGACACTTTTTGTGAAAATGTGGTTCTCTGCTCACAATCTGCTGTGATGATAAACCATTATTTTAATATCAGAAATGTATCTTTTCACACTCTGCACTGATCAACAGCAGGGCGTTTCCATCCCTTTTGTGACGGGACAAAGGGTCTTAAAGATGAGAGGAAACAAAATTCATGTTTTTATTGTTATTTTATTTTGTTCCTTTGTAGCTGATATTAACCTGGGTCTGGTCCGCTACGTGCTGCATCAGGAGAACGTTCAGGAAACCATGGACAACTTCAAGTTCCTGGTCAAAGACAGCAAACCAAACGTGGTCAGCGACAACGTCTTCCACATCCAGTGGTCGCTCATCAGCTTTGAGCACAAGAGGTCGGTGTCGTGTGTCTGTTTTTTTACCAAAACCGTCATAAAACTCACTGCGTTGTTTTCCAAAAGTCACACCAGTTTGTACCTTTCCATCGTCTTTAACGTGTCACTTCCTGTGATGTTTCCACAGCTACAATGTGAGTGAGAAGGCCGGCACGGTGGCAGTGACGGTGAAGCGGACAGGAAACCTCAACCAGTACGCCATCGTGCTCTGCCGCACCGAACAGGGCAGCGCCACCTCCACCAGCAGCGTGGGGTCCCGTCCAGACCAGCAGGACTACGTGGAGTACGCCGGACAGGTAACCGTGCTTCAGCAATGTCATATTTTTATCACTTTTTTTTCTTTTTTGGACATTTAATAAAAGAAAGATCAAAGCTTTTTCTTCTAAATTTCAAGCTTTTTTTAACATAACATTAATAATAAATTCAAGAAACAGCAGCAAAATAATTATTTAATTACAAAAAACGTTTTAAATTCTATTTTTGAAAACTTTCTTGATACTTTTAGAATTTTTGCTGTCTAATCATTTTTAGCGAGAATCAACTTTTTAAAAAATAATCATGTCTTAAGTCTGTGTTGAAATTTTACCCTCAGTTAAGGAACCAGAGCTTTTAAAGGTTTGAAGCTCTTCACCTCTAGATTGGACTTTTTTGTGCCACCTTGTTTTGACGTGTACTCATCTTGCAGAGTTTAAGTGCTTCCTGTTCTCTGTCCTCCATCATTTGTGTTCTTGGTTTCATGAAACACATTTTGACAGACACCACTAATGTCCCGTTAATCCACAGGTCCAGTTCGATGAGCGCGAGGACACCAAGGTGTGCACCATCGTCATTAACGACGACAAGGTGTTTGAGGGGACGGAGAGCTTCAATGTGGAGCTGAGCATGCCCGTGTACGCGCTGTTAGGTGGGAACACGCGCGCCATCGTCAACATCAACGACACCGAGGACGAACCCACTCTTCAGTTCGATAAGAAGACATACCACGTCAACGAGAGCACCGGCTTCATCCACGCACCCATCGAGAGGAAAGGTAAAGAACGCTGCACAAACTGCTAATTCACTATTCACCATTTATCTCCCATCACTGTCTCTCAGTCCTCGCCTGCGTCAGTGATATCAGATGCTGGGTGTCACTACGTTTTTCATTTTTTTTAACACCACTAGCCTGATAATATTACATTATTATTTCTGAAAAAAAAGTCGTAACTCTATGAGAAAAAAACTACAGGAGAATAAAGATGTAATATTACGCATCTTTCTCATAAAATAACGGCTTTATTCTGGGAAAATTATGACTCTTTTTCTTGTAAAATTATAACATTATTCTCATAATATTACAACTTCATTCTCATAAAATTACTACATTTTCTTGTTTGTTTTTTGCATGAAATTACGACTTAATTCTCGTAATATTAAGAGTCTGTTCTCATAAAATTATGACTTTTTTTCTCGGAAAATTACAACTTCATTCTCGGAAAATTACAACTTCATTCTTGAAATATTACGACTTCATTCTCAAAATTTTCGAAAAAAATTTTTATTGTTGTTTTATTTCTGAAAGGACTTTGTAACCTTGTTAAAAAAAGTGCTACATATTTGAAGTTTAATATTATTTATTTATTAATGTCCCTTTTTATTTAAACATAAAGGACTTTCCATCAGTGACCGTCCCTCTCTCACTTTATTTCCTCAGGCGACACCTCCAGCACCGTGTCTGCTCTCTGCTACACCGTGGCCAAGTCGGCTCAGGGCAGCAGCCTCCACGCTCTGGAGTCCGGCTCCGACTACAAGAGCCGCGGCATGACCAGCGACAACCGCGTCATCTTCGGCCCCGGCGTCAGCATGTCCACCTGCGACGTCAAGCTCATCGACGACAGCGAGTACGAGCTGTCTGAGGAGTTCGAGCTGGTGCTGTCAGACGCCTCGGACAACGCCCGCATGGGGGACGTGTCAACAGCCAAGGTCGTCATCGATGGACCCAACGATGCATCAACCGTCACTCTCGGAAACGCCACCTTTACTTTCAGCGAAGATGCAGGTTCGAGATGTTTCTGTCCACAGTGGTTGTTTGAGTCTCTTTTTGCCTTTTCATAGATTTACTTTTGAAGTTTTTCTCCTTCCCCAAGAGGGATTATTTTTTTCTGATGCGTGGCTGCATGTTTTAAGGGAAATGTGGACATGTAATGATCTCCATGGGGAAATTAGGGAAGTCAAAAGAAGAGTTAGCCTACAAATTGTCTTTGGAAAGGGAAGCTTCTTAATGGCTATATCCGAGATCCAAGAATTCATTTCTTCCCTCTGTCTCCACATGAAACAGGACGTCTGCACACTCCCTGAACATTTACACGGCTCGTCTGTAGAAACAAAGTTTTTAACTGTTTTTTCTACTGTTGCAGTGTGTCACACTCTAGTCTTTTCATTAATTATTAGAGAACTTCTTTGGAGGCAGAAAACAACATTGATACTTTCCTCTTATTATTAATTAGCACAACATGCTGCTGCTTTTACAGTAAGTCAATGCTGACAGTTCACTTTGCCACATATAATTTATATTTATGTTTCTGACTTGCGGACCTTGAAAACCAGGTCTACTGAAGGTCATTGATATCTTAGGACTGTGGTGGTTATTTTTTCTGCAGTATCAGAGTGCCCCGAGATACATCTTAAGTTTGAAGATACAGAATTCTTGATTATTTCTATATTATTCACGCCTGTGTTTCATTCACATCTTCTTCAGGTACGATTGAAATCCCAGTGCTGCGCCACGGCAGTGACCTCTCCTCTCTGACCTCCGTGTGGTGTGCCACTAGACCTTCAGACCCCCCCTCAGCCAGCCCGGGGGTCGACTACATCCCCAGCTCCAAAAAGGTGGAGTTCAAACCTGGAAGAACTGAGGAGGTAAAGACAGAGGACAAAGATATCTAAACGTTGCAGCAACTGCAAATACTTTAAAAACTAACTAAAACTTTTATATTCATGATTTACCTTTTGTCTGTTGAACTTCTTTTATTTTACTCTCCTTCCTACCTGTGTTTATTTAAATGTCTGTGTAAAGAATATACACTTTTATACTTATACTTTATATACACTTTTATTTCTCTAATAATTAATGTTTAGGAACATCAGCAGCTGCATACATGGCCACTTTTAGCCTTATGACATATTTTATAATGCACAGTCATCATTAGTGGAGCTAAGTAGTGGAGTTATAAACCTCTTTAACGCTCTGGTCTCCTTGTTTCACAGACCTGCAGTTTGACCATCATGGACGACATCCAGAACCCGTCCATCGAAGGATCTGAGTCCTTTGTGGTGTTCCTCAGTTCTCCTCAGGGTGCTGTCCTCCAAGAGCCCTACGAAGCCAACGTGGTCATCACCGACACCTTCCAGGACAGTACGTGCACGCAAGAAAGTCACTTAAAATCAAACATGCATTTCATGTTTTTATTCAAGACTTCTGACATCGTCACCTCTCTCAGTTCCCAGCATGCAGTTTGAGAAGAGCGCCTACACTGTGAAGGAGAAAGACGGCGTCCTCCACATCCCCATCTTCCGTACGGGTGACCTGTCCTTCAAGTCGTCGGTGCGCTGTTTCACTCGGACCATGTCGGCCATGGTGATGGACGACTTTGAGGAGAGGAGGAACGCTGACGAGTCTCGCATCATTTTCCTCAAAGGAGAGAAGGTGAAACTTAGTCTGACGCGTTCATCTGAAGTCGATCGAGTCTGTTTGTCAATAAACCAATCAAACTTTATTTATATAGCACCTTTCAAACAAATCAAATGCATTCAAGGTGCTTTACAGTTTGATCGAAGACACAAAAACAAGGTCAACATTTGAAATAAGCAGAAGTAATCTTAAAAAAATTATCTTAAAAAATAGAATAAGTATGAAATAGTTATAGTTAGACATTATATAAAAGCCAGATTAAAATAATCCGTTTTAGTTTACATTTAAAAGTATTATTAATCTGAGGGGGCCTTCATGCACCTCTGAGATGTTGTCTGGAGGAAAGACATGCAGTGACTTATACACTAAACAAGAATTTTAAAATCAGTGTAAAAACTAACAGGTGGCCAGTGTTTTTTTTTTTAATTTATATGTTATATGTTTCATGTTTGTTTCATAGTTTCTTCACAGAGTCGATAAAAAAAGTAAATACAGACATGATTTATTGTAAAATTAGATGTGTGAAATGGGACACTGACAAGCTATTCAAAGCTTGTAAAAAGGGGCAAATAATCTTCCATTAAAATATTTTGTTTGTGTTTGTCTTTCAGGTAAAAAACTGCACCGTTCACATCAACGATGACTCTGTTTTTGAGCCCGAAGAGGAGT
Organism: Plectropomus leopardus; assembly: GCF_026936395.1. Classification (NCBI taxonomy): domain Eukaryota; kingdom Metazoa; phylum Chordata; class Actinopteri; order Perciformes; family Serranidae; genus Plectropomus; species Plectropomus leopardus. Next base: position 3,491,324 of record NC_142179.1, read on the forward strand.
TCCAGGTGCATCTTGGGACACCGCTGGGTGACCACTGGAGCGGCGCCATGGTGGGCGCCAGCGACATTGTCACCATCACCATCACTAATGATGAAGACGGTAAGCAGACGCCTCATACAGCAGACAGCTCGCTAAAACAAAGATTTAGTCTCTCCGACTGCTCAGCTACTGTCGCACCTCAGTTTGTTCCAGAGAGAACATTTGATCAGCATTTTTCTTCAGCTCATAATTGAATTTCAGATTTTGTTTGCAGTTTGCATTTGATTCACATATTAGTTCTGTTTTCTGCAATCTTTTTGTTGATATTGAAAATTTGGAATATAACCAACTCCAACACAAAACAGTTTAAAACTTTTTCAACATCAGCTGCAGCAATTTCCAAGCAGCTGTTTTTATACACTCAAGTGAAAATTTAATTATAAATTGAATATATATTTATATGAAGTGAATGAATATAAATTTATATTGATATTTATTTATATAAACATAAATAAACGTAGCTATGTGAGGTTTTACAAAGTAAAAGTTTGTCTCATGCTGACACATTTTTTGCCCTTTTAATTTGTTAATTTTATCAGCAATCAATAAAATAAAGCACAGATACAGATAATTGGCAAAGTGTTAAATATCTGCCCCCATAATTGGCCAGGCCAATAATCTGCCGACCCCTAATTTATCATTAGGGGTCAAAATCATTAGCGCAATATCTTTTGTGAATCAGACCTTGAGACAGATAGCGGTTGCAAGTGATGCACATTTCACGTTGCAGCGGCTGCCTGCAGTCGCTGCCTGCAGTGCATCCTTCGTGAATTCTCCCGTCAGTGTGCAAATTATTATTTCGGCATAAAGACGATGATGTTTAAGTGACCACAAGAGGGCAGCACTGTGACCTTTCACCCACATCTGCTCCTCCAGCTCCCACCATCGAGTTTGAGCAGGCGTCCTATCAGGTCAGAGAGCCTCCTGGTCCCGACGGCATCGAGGTGCTCAACATCAAGGTGATCCGTCGAGGAGATCTGGACCGGACCTCCAAGATCCGCTGCAGCACCCGGGACGGATCGGCCCAGTCCGGAGTCGACTATAATCCAAAGAGCCGAGTGCTTAAATTCACCCCTGGTCAGTGCTGAAAATGGACAAATTCAGAAAAAAAATTGTATTCTGTCTCTTTTTGTCCATTTTTGTGAATCTGAGGTTCAAACTGCTGAGATTAAATATGACTGAAACATGTCTTTGTCTCTGTGCAGGCATGGACCACATCCTGTTCAAAGTGGAGATTCTGTCCAATGAGGACAGAGAGTGGCACGAGTCCTTCTCACTGGTCCTTGGCCCTGACGACCCTGTGGAGGCGGTGCTGGGGGAGATCACCATGGCAACAGTGACCATTCTGGACCAAGAGGCTTCAGGCAGCCTCATCCTCCCCGCTACGCCTATCGTAAGAAAACAAACTGTCACTGGGTTTTAAATGGTACAGTGAAATGACTAATTCACACACACACACACACACACACACACAGACACACACACACACACACACACACACACACACACAGATCATAAGGATGTACAGCAGGAGCAGTAGGACAAACTAGTACAGGATGTGTTTTAAGCAGCTTTTTTAAGGACTCCAGTGACTTGCTTGCTTGTTTGTTTTCGACAGAAAAACTTGGCTTGTATCTGAGCACTCGACATGTTTTTAGCACTTAGAGAGCCCGACGCCAGAAACCCGAAACATCTCCACTCCCGGGAAAAGCACTCGTCTCCTCTCCTGCATATTCAGTAGCTCCAGCAGGAAACATGGACAGCATTTTCCTCCAGGCGTTCGTTCACAGCATTTTACGTTTCTTATGCAATTAACCAGAACCACTTAACATGAGTGCAGCTATGCTCACATGCCGTCATATCACAGGACATGGAGGCTGATTTCACCCCAAATGCCTTTTAGCGGCTCAGCAGGGATCTCATCTCATGCTGTGTTTTTGTGTCTGTACCATGTTGAAGTAAAAGCATTGAAATGAAGAAAAAAATAAACTTAAATTTGTAAAAAAAAAAAAATTTTTTTTAAAAACTTGTAATTACCCATGATCCTCCTTCCTCCTCAGGTGGTCTCTCTGGCCGACTATGACCACGTCCAGGAGGTGACGAAGGAAGGCAGCAAGAAGACGCCCTCTCCAGGTTACCCTCTGGTGTGCGTGACCCCCTGCGACCCTCACTACCCGAAATACTCTGTGATGAAGGAGCGCTGCGAGGAGGCCGGCATCAACCAGACACAAGTTCACTTCTCGTGGGAGGTGGCGGCGCCGACTGACACCAGCGGCGCCCGTTCACCCTTCGAGACAGTCACAGACACCACCCCATACACCAGCGTCAACCACATGGTGAGTTTGAATTTTAACATTATGAATAAAGCTGCAGCTTAACAGCTCAGATTGAGTTTTAACTTTAACAAATGACCTGATAAAACACATTAACCCTTGAGAACCTGGATCGACATCAATGTTGTTGATGCCTTTTATAAACATTTAAACCTCCAGGACCCGAGAAAAGCTGCTATTTCTTTTGAAAACATGGAAAAAAGGCAATGAGCATCTTGGCAAGAAATGTCCAGCACATTCCAAAATATTAATAAAAGGCAACTAAAATGACTTGAAAAGTCTCAGCGGGGAGATAATTATCAAAAAAATTTGTTATCAAAAACAGGGTTAAATATCCAGAAAAACTATATTCACAATTCTTCTTAATATATATTTAAAATTATGTCACATAATATATGTCTATATTTTTAGCTCTTTTTAAAGTGATTTTGTTTTTTCTTTTTTTACTTTTTTTTGGCTTATTTTCAGGTAGTTTTCTTCTCATATTTTTTAAGAAATCAAGCCAATTTGTTCAAGTTTTAAAGAAGCACAAAATGTGTGCAGAACAAATTGTGCAAACATTTGTCCATCATTGATTGGTCCACTCTGCTGTCTCTGCTGTCTCTGCTGTCTCTCTCAGGTCCTGGACAGTATTTATTTCAGCCGTCGCTTCCACGTCCGCTGCGTTGCTCAGGCCAGGGATAAAGCTGGTCACCTCGGCACACCGCTGAGGAGCAACATCGCCACCATCGGCACGGACGGCTCCATCTGCCACACGCCTGTCACCACGGGAACCGCCAGGGGCTTCCAGGCTCAGTCCTTTATCGCCACGCTCAAGTACCTGGACGTCAAACACAAGGAGCACCCCAACCGGTGAAAAAGCTTTTTTTTATTGTATAAAAGTCTCAGCCAAAGCTTTATGTTTTGTTTGTTAATGTCTCTCTGTTGTTCTTCTTGTTTAGTATCCACATCTCAGTGCAGATCCCCCATCAGGACGGCATGCTCCCCCTGGTGTCCACCATGCCGCTGCACAACCTGCACTTCCTGCTGTCCGAGTCCATCTACAGGCAGCAGCACGTCTGCTCAAACCTTGTTACCCTCAAAGACCTGCAGGGCGTCTCCGGTCAGTCACACACACACACACGCACACACACACAAGCACACACACACACACGCACACACACACACGGCCCTCCTGTCGTTCCCTGAGAGCTAAAACTGCAGAAATAATCTCATAAAGTTTCTTGCATCATATGATATTTTGGATTCAAATGGTGCTTAAACCTTTACCAGATCTTTATGTAATTAAAAAAATTATTAACTTCTGTGATCGTTGCAAAAAAGATTTTAAAATACAAACTTTGATGACATCCTTTCACAGAGACGGGTTTCCTTGACGACGTGTCTTACGACAGCATCTCGCTGGGGCCGGGTTACGACCGGCCCTACCAGTTCAACCCCAACGTCCGGGAGGCCAAGAGCATCCAGCTCTACAAGCACCTCAACCTCAAGAGCTGCATCTGGACCTTTGACGCCTACTACGACATGACGGAGCTCATCGACGTCTGCGGGGGCTCTGTGACCGCCGATTTCCAGGTGTGTGAGACTGTGAGGGGCCAGTTTTTTGTGTGACCACCGGAGACGAGTCATGAAGAAAATCTTTGTCTCACTGCAGTTTAAATTGGCCAAAATAATCAATTAGAGCTTCTAAATTATGTAACAGAAGCTTTCCAGCCTGACCTGACACCTAAAGATGTTTAGTTTTCTTATTTCAATCTCTAATTATATTTGTCTTCAGATAAAAATCTAAATTTGGATCATAAACAAAAGGTTGATAAAACTCACTATTTCCAGGACTTTTGAACACAGTCTTTACAGAGTTCCTACACATCTTCACGAACAAAGTTTCAAGACTTTTGCATGACTTTTTTAAGGACCCATATTGATTGTTTTCTCTTACCGGATTCTATTCAAGCATAATTTAAGCTAGCGAACAAAAAGAGGAAACGTAAACAATGGTAAACAGGCGTGGACAAATATTAGAGTTACATTACAGTTAAGTTGCATTTCATAGAAAGTCATCAACAGAAGATTACTGTAACATACATAACATACATAACATCATAACACACAACAAAATTCCATGACTTTCCCAAACCTTTCAATGATTTTTACTAATCTTATGACTTTCCCAGGCCTTGAAAATGAGATAGTGGTTTCGGTTCGGTTAGTCATCATGAAAATGTGGATGTTTAAACTGAACATTATTCTGAGCACATGCACTATTTTTGTCCATGTTTGCTTAAAAGCAGAATCTGTTCTTGACCTTGTGAAGCACAATACTGTCAAAAACTCCAAAAGCAGCGAGTAAATGGACCCTGAGCGGAGACTGTTTTGTCAGCGGCTGTTTCCAAGGTCAAAAATGAACCATGGAGCTTAATCAGTTGTTATTTATCTCAGAGTCCATCTGTCAGGCGACTCTCACAGAATCGACACGCACGAAAAACAAAGTATCAAAGGATGCAACGTCCTTGGTGGAGGAAATAGTGCAGAATCAGATATTTGAATAAGATGTGTATAAAATCCTCTAAAATGTGTGTATATGAACTCCTGAGGGGTCCCAGCTCACAGTCGGAGAACCAAAATTAAAGGAGCAGTCAGCGAATTTAATCCAAATTTAGCCAACGTGTCCTAACCGTCTGCTCACTCTCCGTTAGTTTGTGTGCGAAAAATATTTACTTATTTATTTATATTTATTTGTATTATTTATTTATTTATTTATTTAATTATTATTATTATTGTTGTTGTTGTTGTTAATAATAATATTAATAATGCTTTACAAACCAGCAACAGATAAGAACAAGGCAGCAATAAAACAACATTAAAATAAAATGCAAACAACACAGTGGTTATATATTAATACTGGGATTAAAAAACTAATAATAATAGAAAGTGGTGTACAAAGGTCGCAGAGGAATGACATATCCCACCAACATCAACATATTAAATATTCATAAGGCTTCCCTATAAAAGAAGGTCTTAAGAAGGGATTTAAAAATGTCTGGCGATGTCAATGGGAAACAAATTAGGAGGCTCGGACCGATACTCCATGTAGGCTCCTCTCCCTCTTTTACATCCTGGCCCACGAGGAACGGAGCCTCATGGAGTGATGATAATAAAATAAAATCGGTAATATTACTGGAGTTTGTAAAGCGGCACAGGTGGGGTGTATATTTTTTGGGGTTATTTGGCTGCTGACTTCAAATATCAGAAATCTTTCTGCAGAATCCCAGACTGCACCTTTAAAACACACTGTTGCTCCTCCAGGTCCGAGACTCGGCTCAATCCTTCCTGACGGTGCAGGTTCCTCTCTACGTGTCCTACATCTACGTGACGGCGCCGAGGGGCTGGGCCTCTCTGGAGCATCACACCGAGATGGAGTTCTCCTTCTTCTACGACACGGTGCTCTGGAGGACAGGTGAGACCCAAACACGGCAGAAAACTAATAAATAATCTGGAAAATAAATTCATCTCTTTATGATCACAATTTTAAGTTACCATAAATCTCCCGTCGTGTTTTTCTAGATCTACACACACATTTTTCAGTTTAACCAAATCTGAGCATTATGAGAAGATGAAAACATGACTTTATGCAGTTAACACGTGTTTTTACACCTAAATTTAATATTAATGTGGACGTGCGTTTGTGCCAGTATGTGAAGTGATCTGTGCGCTGTTACGTTGTCTTGTTTATCTGATCAATGTTGCACTTCTGATTTAATCTCTTTCCTCGCACTTTGCACTTAAATATGCTCATTTCCACAAAAACTGTGTTCGATTCTATAGATGCACTTATGACGCACGATGAATCTTTTTTAACTTTGACCCTCGACCCTCTGATTTTTATTTTTCGGTTGTAGTCCTTCAGTGTTTTGTTGTTTTCATCTGTTGTTTTTAACTTGTTTTTATTATGTTGTTGTGTTATTGTCTTTACCGTGAGCTGCTTGGCCCTTCAGTTTCCTTCAGGATAAATGAGGTTAATCTAATCTAATCTAATCTAACCTAATCTCTGACTTTGTTTTCTGTGTGCAGGTATCCAGACCGACAGCGTCCTCTCAGCCAGACTGCAGATCATCAGGATCTACATCAGAGAGGACGGACGGCTGGTGATTGAGTTCAAAACCCACGCCAAATTCAGAGGTCAGTTAGCATCCAACACGTTTCATTTCAGATGTACGCGGCCGTCAACACCGACAACGACAACGATAACAGTGTGGGGATCCACGCTGATGAACCGTAACGTTCTGTGGTGTCAAGCACCTGCTGCATACCAGCTGTCAGCCGTCTTTTTGGATGGATTTTGATTGGCTGTCAGTGTTTCTATCATTCATCAGTGATGTGGTTCATCACTGCTGTCTTTGTAGTTGTGGTGTGGACTCAATTATATGTTATTTATTTATTTATTTATTTATTTATTCATTTATTTATAACATACCACATAAAATAAAACAAAAATAAATATAAGCAAGAAAAACACCACAATGCTCACTGGACATATTCAGTAAAAAAACATTGAGTTTTTAATGTCTGAAAAGGAGTAAGAGGAGGTGAATATTTAAATATTCATCGAATTAAACAAGAATTAAGAGAAGAACAAAAAAAAAGATCATTCAGAGAGAAAGATTTTTTTAACTCAACAAGTCTTTTACTACTCGTTAAATAAAGGTTATTTAAAAAATAGAACCATTTTTAAAACAATTTTTATTTATTCATCACTGTCAAATGAATAAATATTGTTTTAATTTTTTTTCTTTTTTTTTTAAAAATTAACATTTATTTAACTAGTAGTGAAAGACTCGTTGAGATTTTTTTAAAATATATATATTTATAGTTATTGTTTATAATTCTTGGTGTGGACGGTTTTTAGGGTGCCAGAAAAGTCTTTACCTACTTTTTTATTTCTTTAAAAAATTTCTGTTTTCAAATGAATACAACAAATCCTTTGTTGTTGTTGTTGTTGTTGTTGTTGTTGTTGTTGTTGTTGTTGTTGACAAATAGACGAGGAGCAGCAGATGAGTCATTTGGTTTGAATTATATAATCAGCATAAAAAACACATCTCTCCTCCATTTTTCCTTCCTCCAGGTCAGTTTGTTCTCGAGCACCACACTCTGCCGGGACACAAGTCCCGCCTGATGGCGCCCGACCACCTCGGAGGCATCGAGTTCGACATTCAGCTGCTGTGGAGCGCGCAGACCTTCGACTCCCCGTACCAGCTGTGGAGAGCCACCAGCTCCTACAGCAGGTCAGCTGCTCCTCCTCAGTCACAATCAGAGGGAGAGAGGAGAGACGTGCGGACGCTTTACAGTCCAGCCGGAGCGAGATAATGATCGAGAAGGTTTTACTGCAAAAAGTAAAGATTTAGGAAAAATTAAACACTGTCACCACCGTGCAGAAATAAACACATACATGTTTAAATTAACTGAATAATAGTTTTTCAAAATGTAGTGTCGTGCAGCTGTGTGTTAATGAAGCACATTTTAAACCACATAAGAAGATGTTATTTCGCTGTTGATGTCATAAATAATTATAATAATAACTTTATTTATAAAGCAGTTTTAAAAACACAGTTTACAAAGTGCTTGGACAAACAAAACAAAGCCGAGGCAGCAAACCCCAAAGTAAGCAAATGAAGTCAGTCGATAGTGCCGAACAAAAGCCGGACGAGAGTTAAGGCAGAATTAAATCTGAGATTCAAGGCAGAAACATACAAAAATACAGTAAAAAAAAACAAAAAACACACATAATAATAATAATAATAATAATAATAATAATAATGATAATAATAATAATAATAATAATAATAATAATAATAATAATAATAATAATAATAATAATAATAATAATAATAATGATAATAATAATTATGATAAGCTGGATCAGGGAAGAATAAAAGATAAGAAAAAAGAAACTTAAAATTAAAAGACAAAATAAAAAAATTAAAGATAAGTTAATAGACATTGAAAGATGACATCACATAAAGACAAATCTATAAAAATGGGTTTTAAGACGTGAATTAAAGAAGTCGGTGATTCTGCTGTCTGCTTTGTCTGCTGCAGTCTCACAGGGGTTTTTTTTGCTCTTTAGATTAACCCTTCGATTCTCAAGTGTGCTTTTGCAATAATCCCTTTGTGTCGTCTGTATCTAACAGGAAGGATTATTCTGGCGAGTACACCGTCTTCTTGGTCCCCTGCACCGTCCAGCCCACTCAGCCCTGGATCGACCCCGGGGACAAACCTCTGTCCTGCACAGCTCACGCTCCAGAGAAGTACGTCCCCGCTGAACAGTCTGGAGTTCGATAATGAAATATTCTCAGGAGTCTGGACGACAAATATCAGAACTTGAATCCTGAAATGTTTTTTTGTTCTCCGTCAGGTTTCTGGTGCCGATCGCCTTCCAGCAGACCAACCGTCCCGTCCCTGTGGTTTACTCGCTCAACACGGAGTTCCAGCTGTGTAACAACGAGAAGGTGTTCATGATGGACCCCGCCACCGCTGATGTCTCTATGGCGGAGATGGACTACAAGGGAGCGTTCTCTATGGGTACGGCAGGAGGGGCGGACGATTACCTTCCTAAAACAGCCTTATGGAAAAGATTACTGAAGAGCAATATGCTGCTTTTTTGTTTCACTGAATTTTAGGAGATTCCCTGCTGACCTTTTATTATTATTTTTTTTATTTATTTTGTTATTCTTTTTTTACAATTTTACAACATACAATAATCTATTTTTATTGATTTATCAAATATCCTGGACATTAATCATATTTAAGTCATATATACAGACGAATTATACTCATTAAGTGACCTGCACTATATATTTGGGGCAACATAAACTTCATACTTTATTTATTATATGTTTTAAAGGTCTTTGGGAATGTCCTCTGTCTTCAGGTTAGGATTTACATTTTAAAGAAAATGTATTAAAATTGTTTTAAAAACGTTTTAAGATATAGTCATGATTTTAAAATGATAATTAAAAAACTATATTGTTTAGAAATATTTATAGTTTAACTTATTATTTTATGTTTTTTATGTTATAATAATAATAATAATTAATTCGATACAAAATATATATACTATTGAAATTTTATTCATCAAGTGACCTGCAGAATAATGTTTTTTGTGTGTTTTGCGTGTACATACTGGCATTTCTACATTTCTTCAGCGTGGTATCTGCATTCAACAAAAAACATTTATTGCCAAGTAGGTTTGCAGGATTTGTCTTGGTGTTTAATTTCTTTATGAAAATGAAATGAAAATACAAAAGAATCTATATTGGGAAAAAAACTGTTCAATATCTGTGCAAGATATTGAACAGGGGATTTGCAAAAGTTCATGTTATTAGTTTTTCACCAATGATTATGTTGAAATCTTTACTTCATTTAAGCTGCACACCAAGCAGATTTTAGGGTATTTTGCAGCATTAGCACACATTTTCATGTTCCCCTCTGCCGCCCCCTGCAGGTCAGACTCTGTACGGTCGGGTGCTGTGGAACCCGGAGCAGAACCTGAACGCAGCCTACAGGCTGCAGCTGGAGAAGGTTTACCTGTGCACCGGCAGGGACGGATACGTGCCCTTCTTTGACCCCACAGGGACGCTGTACAACGAGGGGCCGCAGTACGGCTGCATCCAGCCCAACAAGCACCTGAAGCATCGCTTCCTGCTGCTGGTACAAATATTTACATTTTTCCTCTGTTTACTTTGGTCTGTGCTGCATTTTTAAAGAGCGTTATTCAGAATGCATGATAAGTCTGCCTGCCCTGGGGGTAAATATCATTACCAAGATGAGTATTAAATATTAAATACTAACATATTGAGGATTCAGACTGTGTTACCTCTTGGCAACCCAAATGCTCTCGTGTTTAGATAATAAACAGGTTTTACTTAGCAGCCAAAAAAGGTCTGTATAAACAAATAAAGGCTGGAAAAAAGAGATAATAAAAATGAAAAATAACTATAATGTTTGCCATTATTATTAAATTAGCATGATGTCTTTTTCCAAAGCATGTCAGTGTTTTCCAAAGTTTCAGTTACTAGCTAATTAATTTTTATTAGTTCTACTTTTCGGTCCTTCTTATGTGTTTAAAACTCAACGCTTCTGCTGTGGTTTCAAAATAAAAGACTTCAAGTGGAGGGATTGAACTGTGTGATGACAAAATAAAGAGAAAGGACACATAGAATAATGTTAAATTATAGGTTATTTATTGTGATAAAGTTAAGTTTATTGTAAAGAGTTAATAATGACCCTAAAAGGAAACAGCAAAAACATAGAATTAACGTGATAAACGTGAGAGAATGTGAAAACAGACGGACGGTCTCTTCAGTTGAGAGAAAGGCTGTGTTGACGGTTGGAGAATCCTCAGCGCTCTCTGCTCTTTATGGAAATTGTTGCTGGGGGAAAAAGAGACCGCTGATGCAAAGATGCAAAGATGCAAACACAACATTTTCATAACGTCGAGGCTGAACTCACCATCAGAGAGACGCTTCATATTCTGGACATGAAGGATGATGTCTGTCTGCAGTTCATGTTTGTTTTTTTATTTCTGTCTTTTAAACAGAAAAATTTGATTTTCTGTCAAACAATAAAATTACAGGAATTATTATTATTATTATTATTATTATTATTATTATTATTATTATCATCATTGAATATTACTGAATATTAATCCTTAGAACAAAAGCGTACTTTAGATTTTCTATTTGATTGATTCACTCAGATGACCTGACATGACCTCATTCTTCCTGTCGTGTTTTGTCTGTACACAGCAGGTTAACGCCCCCCTCCCACACACTCCACACACACACACACACACAGACACACACACAGCTTCCTTTTTTTACCTGCCACACCTGTCTGGCCAGTCCCACTGCTCTCCAGATTTTTTTGAAGATATTCAAAGTCCTGTGGGTTATTTAAATCTCTGATGTTCTCCATGTAAATTCTTTCCTCGTGTCGGGTTGTTGTTGTTGTTGTTGTTGTTGTTGTTGTTGTTGTTGTTGTTGTTGTTGTTGTTGTTGTCTTGATGTGAAACAGGAATACTTCTTTCGTGCATCTGTCCTGCATCTACACTGTAAAGAGCAGAAAATGCTGCAGACCATTCAGTCTTTAACGTGACTCCATTCGATGAATAAAGAATAAACTTGACATTTTTTTAAAGAAAACTTTTCCCAAAAATAAACATAAGTTTGATTTTGATGATCTTCTCTTCGTGTTTCTCTGCAGGATCGTAAGCAACCAGACGTCTGTGACAACTTTTTCCACGACGTTCCCTTCGAGGCTCACTTCGCCTCAGACATCCCCGAGCTGCAGTCCATGACCGCCATGCCGGGCGTCGACGGCTTCACGATGAAGGTCGACGCTCTCTACAAGGTGCGTGAAACCGACCGTGTTTTTTGCCTTTGATTCTTCTCTCTTCTTCAGGTTGGAAGAAGGTGAAGTTGCTCCAGAAACCTGCATGAAAAACATCAGGATACAAAGCTAGATACTCTCATAATGCTGTTGCATCTTGACCTTAAAGTGTTTATTATGATTTTTTTGGGCGACCTTTAGAGAAAGTGAATGTGACATTAATGAGAGTCTATTAAGATGAGATAAAACTTAATTCATCTCGAGGGAAATTATTGCAGAACAAAGTGAGAAAGAGTGTAAATAAAACAAAATATAAACACTAAAGATTATCATAAGGTGAAAAAAGTTAACGCCTTCTTCTTCTTCTTCTTCTTCTCTTTGTTGATTGACAGGTGGAGGCGGGGCATCAGTGGTACCTGCAGGTGATTTATGTCATCAGTCCGGAGTCGCGCTCCAGCCCCAGGATCCAGCGCTCTGTAACTTATCAGCTGAGCCGTCCCAAACGTGACCTGGTGGATCGCAGCGGGCGTCTGACGCTGGACGAGTCGCTGATCTACGACAACGAGGGCGACCAGGTGAAGAACGGCACCAACATGAAGTCGCTCCGCCTGGAGGCCGGCCCCTCCGCGTCCTTCAACGCCCACGTGGGCAGCTCTGTGGGCGGGGGCGTGGCCGCCGTCACCCTGCTGGTCCTGGTCCTGCTGGCCGCCTGCTTCCTGTTCCGCCGCTGCCGACGGTCGGCCAAGAAGAAGAGCAAGAAGCCTCAGAAGGTGTACGAGGAGTATCCGCTCAACACCAAGGTGGAGGTGTGCATGGACAAATGCGTGGAGAAGAACTTCAGCACCAAACACTGCACCGTGAGAAACATCAACATCCTGAACCGCAACCAGGAGCCCAACGGCAAGGCCAAGGTCAAACAGGTCAACCTGGAGGTCAAACTCCACAACAACCTTAACGACGGCACTGAGGTCTGAAACACTGACGAGGAAGACGAGAGGAAGAGGAGGAGGGAGTGAAAAAAGAAAAAAGGTATTTTCTCAAAGAAAGTTTGTACTTAAGGAACGAGATGTTTGTTAATGTATTTTTATACCGCTTTGAAAAAGGGAAGAGTGTGACGTGCAGACAGCGACGCTAATCATTTCGCAACTGGGCTACCTCAGGAATCCACAAACCACTCAGCTGCGTGAAACCGCCAAAACATCCGCGCCCCGTCGTCCAAACCGATCCCATCACTGTTTTACTTGACATTTACGTCCTCTTTAGCACCAGAATGGTGACCGGTAGCTCAGACACTGGTGATTGTTTCCACGAGAACACCGCTGTATCGAGTCATTTCACTGCTAATAAATGTCACTACTGTGGAGCGGCGGCCGCTGTGGGAGTCTGCGTTTATCTCTCAGTTATCGAGCACTGTTTCTGTAAATATATATTAACCCTTTGAAACCTGGAGAGACATCACTTTTCTTTTGTGGTGTTCAAAGTCTTTTTTTTTTTTACTTTTTTAACCGTCAAACTGAGCAAATTGATTTGCTTTCTTTCAGAGGAAAAAAGGCAACGTGCACCTTGGCAAGAAATGTTCCACAAATTGTTGTGAATTAGTAGATTTGGTAAGATGTTAGGAAAAATGTCCCAAAAACAATATTTATTTAGTTGTTTAGTTTTTGTTTTTTTTTGTCTATTTTTCTAATTTTCAGGTAATTTTGTTGAACTTTTTTAAATTGTTTTTGCTGATTTTTGGGTTATCCTTTCTTAAGTTTCTCATTGCTTTTTTCCCTTTTTTAATTTCTTTCAAAAATATTTTAAAAGCACAATAAGCAACATAACACCCAGAATAATTAAGAAATGACTAAGAAGTTGCAAAAAAAAATTACCTGAAAATTTGTAAAATAAACAAAAAGAAAAACAATAATAATAACAATAATAAGGAAAAAAATGTTTATGAAATATATAGTTTTAATAATTATAAACAGAGTTTTCTGGCATTCTTTTGAATTGTTTTAAGCAATCTCTGATCATTTTCTCTATCTTTAAAATAATTTTAAGTACTTTTCATGTCACCTTTTAATAATTTCTTGTTATAGTTTGCTGGCATCTCTTGTCAAGTTGCTGATTTCCTTTTTTCCTTTTTAGGAAGAAATCTCTTAGCTCAGGTTTTGAAGGTTTAAATGCTCGTGAAAAGCGTCTGAACGCAGCACAAGAATCGATCCAGTTTTCAGAGTGTTAATAAACAAAATGTTTCCTGTGGAGCGACTTCTACACCGGCTGCTTCTGACTGCTGTGAAAGTATTAAGCACATACAGCGTGCTGCTATCCCCCGAGGCCGAATGAGTGCAGAGTGTAAATAAAAACAAAAATGAATGATACCTTTTCAAGTGCAATTATGCCATAACTTTTGTTAACCCTTTCCTCATGAGCAGGAACTTTGTTTGCATTTTTTAAAGCCTTACTTAGAGACATTTTTTACTGTCACGTTGAACAAACAGATAATTCTTCTTGTTTCAACACAAATTCTTATTTGTTTTTGTCCGTACTGTACTCTGATAGCTGCCAATATTAAGTGCCATGCAGTATTTTTCCTCATGACTTTCAGAGCGAATCATCCAAAGTGTTTTTTATTTTTCCAAGAGTGAGAAAGTGGAGCTTTCCATGTGATTGTAACACATCAGATGCCGCCGTTTGGATAACAAACAACATGTTTAGACCTGGTTTTAACATGACCCTAACACAAGTGGACCACCAAGACCAACGTGTCTTATAACAAGTCATCACATATTGCCGCTTTGCACTAAGTCTACATATTACGCTGCATTCACACATGATGCGGAACCGTTGTGAAACGCACTGATTTTCTGTGGAGCGCCAGATGCTTTTTGCTTTCAGCGTCTGTATTGAGCAGTCAGACTGATCACACTGGAGACGCCGCGGCCCAGAGCTCCGCATCAGGCTGGTCTATTTTTTCTGCAAGCCATGACGAAATATGGCAGGAAAACACACTGAATGCTCCATTATTAATGATATTAACGCTATTTTAGGTATGATATGAATGATTTTTATCATGATAAATGATAAAATATGTATCCAGTGTTTCCACAGTGCTTGTCAGTTGTGTCTAAACAGAAAGGGAGAGACGTTCAGACACACAGCGACACACAAACAAGCAGAGACAGAGCTCTCCGTGTGATCAGAGAGGAGCAGAGAAGGAGAATCGCTGTGGGCTGACGCGGAGAAATGTGTCGCTGGTTTGAACAGTGAGACGACCGCGAGACAATTAACGTATTGAGGTGCTTCCGTGTCCAGTGTGAACCCCGCGTTACGCCTGAGTTATGCAGTTCCGGGATGCTCCTACCATGATGTCAACACATGGTGGGATTGCGCTGCACGTGGTTACATTTAGGCAACACAAACACATGGCAACCAACGCCGGGATGTCAACAAAGGCACATGCTGGCACAGATAGTTAGATTTAGGCAAAAGAGGCACATGGTAATGTGTAGAAAAAAACATCGCATTCAGACAGGAAGCAAACACCAGATTCTCATGAAAGTCCGGGGTTTGTTGGATCTGTCCACCGCCCCTCCTGCCCGCCCTAACAGGACCTCCACGCTCCTTATATTACATCGGTACTGGCAGCATTTCAACCTGATGACGTTCTGCGGTGTATCATGCAGACGTGACAGGTTCTGGTCGGCCGCGTTCGTGTATCATGCTGCTGACGACATCCAGTGGCGTATCATGCAGACGCAAATGCTGCCTGTTGTTGTCGGGATCTCATGCTGAAAGCTCTGCAAAAGCGGCGGTATTTGATGACTTGAATGAAAACAGGATGTGTTTAGACGACATTTGTTCAGACCACCTCAGCAGGTGATCAGATCACAATGCGTCTTGGTGGTCGTTTACGTCTGTATTTGGCGCTGTCTCCAGATGTGAGACGCGTGTTAACACCAGGTGTAAACAGGCCGAAAGGTTCGATCCCGTCCACATGACTGAGTGCTTTAGCCTTACTACTGTTCTAATGAAAATAATCACTTTTTAAAAATGTATTTTTTAAGAGATGTGTGTCTACCTGCCTTCGTTCCGCCCAAAGACACTAAATCCCTCCTTTATTTTTTAAACATTATTTTCTTCTCATTTATGTATTATCACGCATTATCTTTATGTTACGCTCAGCTACTGATGTACCCGTGATGTTTTAAGTGTGTGACACTGGTCAGAGAGCACTGCAAAAAGAAAAAAAAAAAAACAAGACATTTGTTTTCTCATGTTGACATGTTGTCTTTCTCTCCATTCGGATCCCATCTCCTGTTTTCTTTCAACTGTGTGCCTCAAAACTACACGGGAACAGGAAATTATGGGAAATAACAATATATTTTTGGTGCTATCATTTTGTGGAAAATAACAACAATGCTATCAACATGATGCCTGTATTTGGTGCCTTTTTTAGTAATAAAAAAATCTTAAAACTCTCAGTTGTCTTGTATTTAATGTTTTTTCATCATGTTTAGGAGTCAGGGGGAAAATCAATAGTCTCGCAGTATTTTGTGTTTTTTTCATATTGTTATTTATCAGTTTTAATACGATTTTTTAAAAATTAATTATCAATACTTACTAGAAATTAAACCATCGATTGCCTGCTAGAAATTAAAAAAAAAAAAACATGGCTTCTTCAGTTCACTGGATGCATTTTGCAGCAAAAAAACAAAAATGGAAACAGACAAACAAACAAACATATATATATATATATATGTGTATATACATATATACAAGTGACAAACTATCTTTAAAAGTTTTTCTTAACAGATGAAACAGTTGTTATTTTACCTTTAAACATTTTTTTCCTTTAAAATACCATTACACCTATTACACCAATAACTGTCATAAAGTCTACAAAACAGTTTCAAATACAAGTTTATTAACAAAAAAGTTTTTTTTAAAAATAGAAAACAAACCATAAAAGAGTCGTGTGATTTAAAAATTATTACGATTTAAAAAAAAATATTTTCTATGAGGCATTGTGTAAAATCAGAGGTCGTCCCTCGAAATGCAGACGTTTGAAAGTTGTCCGAGCCGTCCCTGAAGGCAGCACGTGTGTGGGCGTGGCCAGGTGACTCCGCAGGTGGGTCAGTTTCCACAGATTGAAGGTGCGGCAGATGAACTCTTTTCCGGTTCAGACAAACATTCAGGTGAGCGTTTCTTTTATCTCTTTAACGACTAAAATCCTCCTGCGAGTTTATTTGTTTTGACTGTCGGCGACACTTTATTGGAGGTTTGGAGCGGAAGCTCGCGCACAGGTGATTAATTTATCGCGTAAACTCGTTATCAGGACACCTGGGTAAAAAATAATACAATAATTCATATGAGAAACTCTCAGTGGATCCGTGTTTCTGATTCACAGCTCGACAGGAGATTCATCGTGTTTAACCCTTTGAATCCTGCATGTGTGTCAGTTGTCTTGTGCGACATTTAGTCACCTTTAACAAGAATTTACACCTTTGAAACCTTAATAAAAAGGATTTATTCTGCTCAAAAACACGAGAAAGGACAATGAGCTAATTGCAGAAGTTATAAAAGGTGACAAGAAAATAAACTGCAAATAAATGTACAAAAAAGGAGGGAGAATTATTAGAAAATTATCTAAATAAAAATGGGGAAAATATCCACAAACTATATTTTATTAACTATATTTATGTATTCAAAATCTTTTACATTTTTACAACGTTTTTCAGTTCCTTGTTCGTTTTTGGCTTTAATTTTTGTTCTAATTTTCATTGAATTTTCTTGCAAATTTACTATTTTGCTCATTTGCTCATGTTTCAAAGATGCAATGACACTTTTATTTCCTCTTTTAGCACCAACAAAACAGTCTAATCTGTGAGCGCTTTGACACATACGTGTTATTGTTTTCGTGTCGTGTATTATAGATTATTTTTTCCATTCAGTTTGGACAGTTTGGTTTATTTTGGTGTGTCAGAGTGTGACAGTGATGTAAAGCTGCAGCTGGCTTCACTAATGATGTTAATTTGCTTCACATTCATCAGAACAGCTGAGCGTATAAACAAACAAAGAAATCTGATCCTGTATCACATTTCCACAGATGCTGCACAGACATCACAATAAACCTTTTAATTCTATACAAAAACAAATGGAGAAGAAATCATTTATGACAAATTCTGTAAAAATAAGAAATTAACTAAAAGGGAAATAACAGTAACTCAGAACTGTACAGAAGAAGATTAGAGACAGTAATTAAAGTTTAAGCATATTTTTCAGCTTCCAGTTTTCCATTTTTTCACATTTAAATGACTGAATGAAAAAAATTAAAATGTGTAGGAAAATGTTGATTTCAATTTAAATAATTTTGATTTAATTGTGATATTCTTTTAAATAAATTATTTATTTTTACATAATTTCACTTTTAACTTCAATTTTTGAGGTGTTAAAAATCTTTTGGTCTGGAACTGGCTCCATAAACGCTGCAGCCATGAATCAGGCCGCAGCGTAACATCTTTGGCGTGTTTGTAGCGTCACTTTACCTCCTCTGAGAGTGTTTGTTTCTGTCACTGACAGGCTCACATTGTTTTTTTGTTTTTTGGGGGGTTTTTTTAGATTATTTTTTGGGGGGATGTTATGGAGAGTGTCTCTACGCAGAGAATCCTTTTTGTTAAATAGTTAGATCCTTTTTGTTTATGAACACTTTTGAATGTTCAGAGTTTGATGAAAATACAAAGATAAGAGTTTGCTGCCACAAATCACTAAATTACGAGGATGTTTATATAAATTTGGTGTATTTTTTCTTGCAGAGGTACTTCTTGTTGGCATCATGGCATCTTTATGGGTAAGCCATTTCTCTGTTTTTATTTATTTATTTATTTATTTGGGCTATTTCATTTCAACTTTTGATGCATTTTTACATTTTAATCC